>NC_142540.1:9762500-10062500 GCF_056151865.1 Erythranthe guttata
GAGACAGTAATTTAGCAACAAATACAGTAATATTAATTAAAATATTTAAAAAAAAAAATTCAATTAACAGTTAAATTACTGTCTCCGACAGTTAAATAACTGCTGGAGACAGTAATTTAGCAACGAATACAGTAATATTAATTAAAAATATTTTTTTAAAGAATATAAAAGTCAATTAACAGTTAAATTACTGTCTCCGACAGTTAAATAACTGCTGGAGACAGTAATTTAGCAACGAATACAGTAATATTAATTAAAATATTTTTGAAGAAAAAAAAAAGTCAATTTACAGTTAAATAACTGCCGGAGACAGTAATTTAGCAGTCAAGACAATAATATTAATTAAAATATTTGTTTTAAGAAAAAAACAAAATTATACAAAAAAAAAAAAAAAGGTCAACGCCGGAGACCCGGCGGTCAACGGCAGTTGACCGACCGGAAAAAAATTTCAAAGAAAAAAAGTTTTTCAAAAAAAAAAAAAAAAAAAGTCAACGCCGGAGACCAGCGGTGTCCGGTGGTGGCGGGTCAAAATTGGGGTCAAAATTGAAATTATGGTTAAAATTGGTTAATTGATGAAATTTGGCTAAATTGGGGTGTAAATCATGAAATCGGAGTTCAATTGGGGTTCAATGAATTGGAGGTAATTTTTGTATATATAAAATGATTTTCCTTATTTGCAAATAAGTTTGAATGAGTTTGATTTATTTGAAAGACAAAAAAGTTGGATGTCCCTCTTCTAATTAAGTGCCCTTGTCATGGGTTTTTTTGTGATTTACCCTTATTAATAATGTATTGGTAACGTTGCTTTCCAAAACATTTACCAAACAATTAGCTTGCGGCGGTACCAAACTATTGTTATAAAATACTTGAAAAATAATAAATTCCTATACTAGATGCTACTGTTGTTTAGATAACATAGGTGATGTTTTTAGAAATAAATTATGAGTTTTTTTTCTGCATATAATTTGTTTTTTAGGTGTTTGCAAAAGAAGCTATTGCTTTTGCTTCTCTTAAAATAAGCTGCCATAAGTTATAATTTTAAAAGTACCCAGTATACCTGCTTTTCCCATTTTGGAAATAATCACTTAATTTCAAATTAATTCACAATCACTAACTTGTACCTTTAAATAAGTTTTTGCAAACACCATCTTAGTACGAGATTAGAAGATTACGTGCCCTATACTATCTCTATTATTGTAGACACGTGACATTTGAGTAGTTATTAAGAATTAAAATTTAAATGGGGCGGTCCATTTAATGAGTCGTGTAATACATATTCCACTTATTACATGACATGTGGAGAAATAACGTTAATTTAATGTTGGACTTTAACTATTGATGTTATCATAGTTATAAGGGTGGTTTTAGGTTTTCACCATTTATTGGGTTGCCGGTGATGGGAGACGGTAGGGGCAAGGGCGGGGGAGGTAAGGGAAGGATTTTATTTTCATTAATATATCGATCATTTGAAAGGTGGCACTGGCAGCAGAGGTCGTTTAATAACTGGAACCACGTATAAATCTTTTGCCCTCTTCGCGGAGGCCCCAAATTCTTCGGTCATATCCATTTCATTATGTTTCATTCCATGAGGCAACATCCAATCAAAATGGTAGAGAAGCATAGCCAGTGGTAGCTCCACATTCGCGATACCAAGTGAGATGGCGGGGCATATTCTCCTTCCCGCACCAAACGGGATATACTCGAAATGATTGCCCTTGTAATCAACCTGCACCAAATCATCAAGAAATCTTTCCGGTTCAAAACAATCAGGGTTTTCCCAATATTTGGGATCTCTGCTAATAGCCCACGCGTTGACGATGATTTTGGTGTCCACCGGTATTTCGTATCCGTCGATCTCGCATTTCTTCGTGCATTTTCTTGGAAGTAGTAGAGGCACTGGTGGATGCAACCTCAGAGCCTCCTTGATGATTGACTTCAAATACTTGAGTTCATCAATGTTTGATTCGTCAACGTATCCTAATTTATCGTCAAAAACTCGTCTAACTTCGTCTTGTGCCTTCTTCATGATTCTTGGATTTCTCATCATTTCTGCCATTGCCCAATCTAATGTAGTTGGTGGCGTCCCATTTCCACCCAACATATCCTAATAAGTAAATATCATCAAATCAAATTATATATACGACTTAATTTAATTAATGCATGAACTTTTTTTTCCCCTTACTTAATGTTATATTTTATTTTATTATTTATTTTATTTATTATTTTATTATTTATGAATTCAATGAACCTTTTTTTTTTCTCCTTTTAATGTTATATTTTATTTATTAAACATTCACAACACCTATTAAATTTTTATTTTGGGTGCAAATTTAGACCGGATGGACTATTTTAATAGAAAAATTGGATGACATAGAATGATTGACAGGTGGATATTTTAAATAAAAATATAATTAGAATTCTACTAATTGGAAAGAAAAAAAAGAAAACTCCAGCAGAACTCGTAACCCCTCTAACCCTAATTATAATCAAGGTGATTTATTAATAGTTAAGACTTAAGAATGCCAAGTGTCAAAAAAATATTGAAATCCGATTTATATTAAATTTCGGCTGATCCGCTCATAATTTAATCTCTTTTATTTTTCATATTGTAACTAAATAAATGTATTCAACTTAATTTCAGGAAAATATGAAATTCCAACAAATAAATTAAGTTTTGCATAAATCCCTATCGTAGAAAATATGCAGCACTAAATCCCCATTTGTTATGAATAAATGCGTAAAATCCCCTCTATAGTTAACGGAGTTAACTTTTAACCGAAAATGAGATTTCGTACAAAGTAAAATAAAATACAAGCGGGTTCTACGCAAGAAAAAAAAAACACAGAAGAATTTGGCGCAAGTTTTCTTTAACACGAGGGGTTTTATGCTGTTTACCCGACCACCGACAAAGTAATTATTGGCAAGAAAGAAAACTAACCAGGATTACAGCTTTGATGGTGTCATCAGTCAACGAAAGGTCAAGCCCATCATCCTGAAAACTGAGAAGAACATCTACCAGATCTTGTTGTTTCTCTCTCTCCTCATCATTATTAATGGCTGCTGCTAGTTTATGCTCATTGATGATTTCATCAAATATCTTATCTGCTTGTTGATGCAACTTCTTCACCTTCCTTCTCAACCCACTCATCATTTGAACTAGTTTAACCGAAGGGTAAACATCGGCAATGTTAAATCCGGCCGCTAAAACAAAAGCCTGTTTAATTATGGGCAGTAATCTCTCTTTAACCTCGGTTTTCTTACCAAGAGTCGTTCTAGAAATGAGAGCGTACGAGGAAGAGAAGAGTTTCTCGGTCAAATTGACAGCCTTATAATTATTTGCAGCAGCCAGCCACGTGGCAAGATCTAGAAACACTTCCTCTCTTATTGACCGGAAAGATTGAACGCGTTTCGCGGTCAACAGCTCCGACGTGCATATTTTCCTTAGCTGTCTCCAGTGATCCCCGTACGGTGAAAAGCTGATGCTTGTGCAGTTATAACTCAGAATCTCGGGTACTATAATTGACGGCCTCGATGCAAAGTTGATATCGTGGGTTTTCATCACCTGCTTCGCAGCTTCGGGGGACGAGATGATGACCGCGGAGAGTTCACCCAGCTGAAGGTGCATCACTGGACCGAATTTGAGGGACAATGCTTGTAGAGCACGATGGGGCACTGAGCCGAGAAGACTGTGCATGTTTCCTATCAAAGGCAATTTCCATGGCCCAGGTGGCAGTTTTTGACAAGTCGTCGTTGACTTTTTGTTACTGAGGATCAGTTTGAAGAAGCAAATTGAGATTGATATGATGAAAAGGGAGACAAGAATGGGTAGGGATGGAAACACAAGGAGATAACCCATAGTTAGTGCGATTAAGAGAGAAGGGGATCGGATATATTTGTTTTCAAGATTTGCACTACGTACGATATAATTGTGTGCAAACCGATATATGTTACCTTTTTATAATAGGGATCTTAAAAATAGGCCCTCAAACATTATAATTAGGTTAAATTACACTTACCTCTGAGGTATGCTAAAATACATTTAAGTTTCTGTAGTATAGGTAATTACAATCTCCCCTGCAACAGAAATCCTAACGGAATAATGCATTGAATAAATTATTTCGTTAGGGTTCTAACGGACTGTTAGTTTTAGGCAGTGGTTGGAACAGCATAGAGCTAGGGGTTGACATGACTCTACTTATAACATTTCTTAAATCCTTGTTATATATTTTATGTAAGATTTATAAATTTTCGTCTATGGTAGCATTAACATTCCCCACGGGAAATAAATATAGTGCTTATATGTCCCATGACATGAAATCCTGCCTCCAGTACTTGTTATAGGCCGTGTGGTTGTGATTACCAAGACCATTGGGAACTTAAAGTTATTTTAACATGTCTTAAGTGATACGAACCCCGTAAAACTTGTTACGAAACTCAATACTTTACACGGAAGAAAAAACACGGAACGACCAAAACAAAGGATTTAGATTGGCGGAAGCAAGCAATAATGACCTCGGCCATAGCTATAAAGAGCTATAAACCATTATTATCAAGTTGGTGAACATCACGTCGTACATGTGATTCCCGAACCGGCCGACTTTGCGTAGTTCCTTTAGTTGGGTAACGTCGTACAAGGTGAAATATAATATTGGTTTTTTGTTCTTTATAACCACAGAGTGAATATTATATTTAACCTATGGGGTCATTATTCCTTGTTTCCCCCAACTTGAATCTTTTATTTTGGACGTTCCGTGTTTTTGCTTCCGCGTAAGGTATTGGGTCTTGTAACAAGTTTTACAGTGTTCGTATCATCAGGATAATTACCCTTATATAGCGTAAACTGCACAAAGTACATTTGTGTAATCTCAAACTAGTAGAAACCCCTATGTGATAAAAAAAAAAAAAAAAAAAAAAAAAAATTAGCAAAAATCGCCATGCGATTTTTTTTAAATAACACAATCGATTCATAGTGATTTTTTTCATTGACCGAATGTAAAATGCCAAATATACCCTCTAGTAAAATAATTTAAATTAGAATAATGTAGAAAAATAAAAAATAGAGGCCAAATTATAATTTATGTTAAATTTCTAATCGAAACTTAATTTATTTCCCCAACCCACCACACCACCACCACCAAACTGTCAGCAACACCAACTCCACCACTGCAAACAGTTGCACCTAAAACGCCGGCCACTATCCAGCCAACCACCACCACCAATACGAACCCCAATCCCACCACCAATCTTATATCACTGCCGACATCATAAAATAAACACGCACACATATCAAAAATGGCTGCATTGCGGTTTTCTTCCCCTCTCTTCAAATTCTATGTTTCTTGCTTGAATTCGCCAGATTCTCACCACTTCACCCACACGTATCTCCAATCCACGTAGGATTTCTTGGTCCCCTTCTTCTTCGATTTATTGGTCTGATTACCCAGGGATCTGTTCTCGCAATTTCAAATCGCGAAACTTGAATTTAGAGATTTTTCTTCCCAATCTCATGGGTGGTGATAGCGGCGGCTAGGCTGTCGACGCTTCTGGTGGAATTAAATCTAACAAGAGAAGCCGCGGCGAGAATTCAGAGTGAGAGAAGAGAGAGGGAATCATCTCATAAGGGTAATTGTGTTATTTCACATAAAAAATAACAATAGCAGCCGTACAAATAGCGAGTGAGCCTCACGATCTCGTGTTAGGGGGTTTTGGTTTGTGTTAGGGGCGGTTTCTACTAATTAGAGATTAGATAAGAATACTTTTTGCAGTTTGACTTTAATTATAGGGGGTTTTTGTGCATAAATAAAAGAAACATTCATGTATATGTCAATATTACCCCCAACCCATTATAGGTTTATGGGCTATATATTTTCAGCAATAAGTCTATCCCTTTAATATTTATTATAAATAAAAGAAACATTCATGTATATGTCAATATTACCCCAACCCTTTATACCAAATTCTTAATTGTAATCTCAATTTAATCAATTTTGTCCACCAAAATCTAATTTTGACTACAAAAATCCAATTTTTACTTTTTTTTTTCAAATTTTTTTTTTTGCCGCCGGATTCCGGCGTTGACTTTTCGATTTTTTTTTCTTTTCCAGATTTTTTCCCGGTTTCTGGCGTTGAATTTTTTTTTCTTTCTTTTCTTCCGGATTTTTTCGCCGGTTTCCGGCGTTGACGGCGGCGGTCTCCGACGTTGACTTTTTTTTAGTGTTTTTTTAAGGTTTTTTTTTTTTTTTTTTGTTTGTTTGTTTGTTTTTTTTTTACGTTCGCCGCTAAACGTTGATCGTAATTGTGCTGTCACTGACAGTAAATTAACGTAATTATACTGTTAATGTCAGTTAATTAACGTAATTGTACTGCCGTTGACAATACATTTATGTAATTGTTCTGCCGTTGACAGTAAATTAACGTAATATTATTATTTTTTTTGTTTTTTGTTTTTTTTTTTTATTTTTTTTTTGATTTGTTGACAAGTCAACGTAATTATATTACTGTCGTTGACAGTAAAATAACTATAAACACAATAATATTACCGTCAACAACATCAATATTATTATTTGTTTGGGTTTTTTGTTTTGTTTGAGTTATTCACGGAGTAACATAATAATATTACTGTAAACACAATAATATTACTATGGTTGACGGTAATATTACTGTTGTTATAGTAATATTGTTGTCAACCACATCAAATTATTATTTTGTTTGGATTTTTTTGTTTGTTTGAGTTATTCACGGAGTAACGTAATAATATTACTGTCTATTATTGTAATATTACCGTGGTTGACGGTAATATTACTGTTGTTATAGTAATATTACTGTCACTCACTATTAATTCTTTTGGCTTTTTATTATGTTTACATTTGTTGAACGGTCAACATAGTAATATTACCCTATTACACAATAATAATGAGCTTTGTTATGTTAATATTACTGTGCTAGAGATTAATATAGCAATATTGTTGTGTTAAACTGTAGTTTAATTAATTTTACTGTGTTTAACAGTAATATAGTTAATATTACTGTCAATCACAGCAATATTGCTGTTTAAACGAAGAAAAAAAGTTACAGAAAGAAAGAAAAGAAAAAAAAATACGAAAAAGTAAACGTCGGAGGCCGGCGAAAAAATCCGGAAGAAAAAAAAATAAAAATAAAAAATAAAAATTGAAAAGTCAACGCCAGAGACCGGCGAGTAAAAAAAAATATTTTGGCTCAAAATTGAATAATTTGTGAAATTTGGGGTCAAATTGAGGTTAAATTAAGTTAAGGATGAAATTGGAGCATATTAAAGTATGAGGGGTTATTTTAGTCATTTACAAAAATATGGACCATGTGTAGATTTATTGGTAAATGAGTTTTTTTTTCTGGATCTCTTTATGAATAAATACCCATTGATGAGCTTATTTGTAATGACCCCTTAATTATATATAGGGAAATAAACAATTTTATTTTACTTTACTTTTTTAATTACATAAAAGTCATTGTAGCAACAAATTCTTATCTGCGATTTAAACAAACAAGAAAAATACTTGCACAAAGATAATTTTATTGAATTAAATATAAAATATTGCGGGTTAAAAACTCTAATTTAATCCTCTGATTCTTCTCTCAAGAACGAATATGTTTGACTTTGAATTTTGGAGTCGGGTCGTTGACTTGATTTTCTCCGGATTTGATTTTGATTTGAATAACGTCGTCCGAGGGTCTTGCGACTTGAATCTCGGATCGAACTCTGAACTTTGACGGGTGTTGACTTGAAGATCTTGGAGTTCTCGATGGATTTGGCCCTTCAATCTTCCTTCGATCTTAATTTGATGAAGAACGCACTCGATTTGATGAAGAACGCCTTGAATTTGATGAAGAACGCCTTGAATTATTGTAGAGAGAATTTTCTCCTACAGTTTTTTCTTCTTCTTGGGTTGTGTTTTCAATTGTGTAGGGAGGGTCCCTATTTATAGTGGTAAAATAAGAGTCCTACACAAAGTCTTCTTGATGACGTGGCGCGATTTGATTGGCCTTTATTAAATTGATATTTATCTCTTGTAACTTGAAAGAGAAGAAACAATCCTATTGACCAAAAAATAATTGATATTTATCTCCATGACTTGTCTTGCAAGACAAGATATAATTGAATTTAGACACAATTTAATTGGCTAATTTAATTAACCAATTAATTAATTTTATGCGTCTATAAATGCCCCCTCGAGACTTGTTCACGGACAATGCGTCTTGGAGTGAATGAGTCTCGATATTTGCTTAACTTCAATTGCAGCATGATCTAGCAAAGCACATACATCTTTGAAATCATGACTGAACTTAGAGAAATTCTAAGTTGCCTACCTACCCTATAAAGGGATCAAGTCATAACGTAGTTCAAACTATATCCTTTTGAGGGATTCCATGCACAGTTTATACTCATGTGGACAAGGAGAAATATATGCAGTTTAAGCTCGTGTCGAAGGAGCATTTGACTTGAATTTGTGGATAGTTTACGCTCGTATCAAGGAGCCTTGACTTGATTTCAATATATAGATAGTTTATGCTCGTATCGAGGAGCCTTGACTTGATTTGGACATATAGATAGTTTATGCTCGTATCAAGGAGCCTTGACTTGATTTGGATATATAGATAGTTTATGCTCGTATCGAGGAGCCTTGACTTGATTTGGATATTTAGATAGTTTATGCTCGTATCAAGGAGCCTTGATTTGATCTGGATATGTAGATAGTTTATGCTCGTATCAAGGAACCTTGATTTGGTTTGGATATGTGGAACTTTTAAACTCGTGTCAAGGAGTACTTCACTTGATTTGGACATGTAGACCTTTTAAAACTCGTGTCAAGGAGTACTTCATTCGATTTGGACATGTAGGAACTTTTAAACTCATGTCAATGAGTACTTCATTTGATTTGGACTTGTAGACCTTTTAAACTCGTGTCAAGGAGTGCTTCATTTGATTTGGACTTGTAGACCTTTTAAAATCGTGTCAAGGAGTGCTTCATTTGATATGGACATGTAAACCTTTTATACTCGTGTCAAGGAGTACTTCATTTGATTTGGACATGTAGACCTTTTAAACTCGTGTCAAAGAGTAGTTCATTTGATTCGGACATGTAGACCTTTTAAACTCGTGTCAAGGAGTACTTCATTTGGACATGTAGACCTTTTTAAACTCGTGTCAAGGAGTGTTTCACTTGATTTGAACTTGTAGACCTTTTAAACTCGTGTCAAGGAGTATTTCATTTGATTCGGACATGTAGACCTTTTAACTCGTGTCAAAGAGTACTTCATTTGGACATGTAGACCTTTTAAACTCGTGTCAAGGAGTGTTTCACTTGATTTGAACTTGTAGACCTTTTAAACTCGTGTCAAAGAGTGTTTAACTTGATTTGACTTGTCATATTGCACAGAGTGTTGTTTCTTCAGAAGACTTGTCCCCATCATCATCATCTTCTTGTTCTTCTTCGACATATTCTTCATTGGGCTGGTTCGACTTTTGGATTGAAGGTTCTTCACCTCCATTTGCAATTATGCTCAATTCCATATCATGTGCTCGAGTGGCCAACTCTTCAAAACTTCTTGGTTGAATTCCTTGAAGGATATATCGGAGTCCCCATTGTATTCCTTGGATGCACAGTTCCAGAGCTGATGTCTCAAGCAGTCGATCCTTGCAATTAAGACTCAAATTTCTCCAACGGTTGATGTAGTCGATGACATGTTTTTTCTTCCATTGGCGGGAATTGGTGAGCTCAATCATGCTGACAGTTCTTCGAGTGCTGTAAAAGCGGTTGAGAAATTCTTCCTCTAAATGCTTCCAACTATCAATGGAGTTTGCCTCCAAACTAATGTACCAATCAAACGCGTTGTCTTTGAGCGATCCGACGAATTGCTTGACGAGGTGATCTCCGTACGTTCCGGCGTCATTGCAAGTCTCCACGAGGTGTGCCCTTGTTGGTTGGGGTTGCCTTTGCCGTCAAATTGTTGAAACTTTGGAGGTATGTAGCCCATTGGCATCTTTAGATCATCAATCCTTGGCGTGTAGGGCTTGACTTGACATAGGTTGACGGCGACTTAGAGCTTCCTTCCAACTTGTCTTTGATGGTTTCACTGTTCAGCGTCATTACTAGATCTACATGAATCAGCCCTTCGGAAGTAACTTGAAATTCTTGAGCTGGAGCCTTCTCGTTTTCAACTGATTGTTGCTTTGTGGATGTCGCAGATTCGTCTTGAGACTCTATCTGATCCACAACTTGACTAGCATCGGCTTTGTCCATCTTGTCGATCAAGTTGGCAATTTGAGAATCTCGTTGTTGAACATGCTTTCTGAGTCCCTTAATAGCCTTGGCCAAACTTGCAATTTGCTCTTCCATAGTTGTCATAGTTGTAGCGTTTGTTGTCATAACGGATACCATCGCTGAGTAGCTTGATGTTGCATGAAGCGTGGGCTGTGAAATCTCTCATTTTGAGCCTTCCATGTCTGCGCTTGTGTTGACAAGAGGTGGTAAGCCTTTCTGAACGGTTTGGGGCGACGAGCTAGTCTTGGAGGATTCTTGTAGCTTATTAGCCATACTCCTTGTAACTAAGCCCACACTTGATGAATCTGAAGTAACAGTCTTCATTGCAAACGTGGAGCAGTCACTACAACACTTTGAGGATCTTCGAGAGAGAAAAGAGATGAGAGGTAGAGATGTCCCACCGGGCGTGCCAAAATTTGTAGCAATAAATTCTTATCTGCGATTTAAACAAACAAGAAAAATACTTGCACGAAGATAATTTTATTGAATTAAATATAAAATATTGCGGGTTACAAACTCTAATTTAATCCTCTGATTCTTCTCTCAAGAACGAATATGTTTGACTTTGAATTTCGGAGTCGGGTCGTTGACTTGATCTTCTCCGGATTTGATTTGGATTTGAATAACGTCGTCCGAGGGTCTTGCGACTTGAATCTCGGATCGAACGCTGAACTTTGACGGGCTTTGACTTGAATATCTTGGAGTTCTCGATGGATTTGGCCCTTCAATCTTCCTTCGATCTTAATTTGTTGAAGAACGCCCTCGATTTGATGAGGAACGCCTTAAATTTGATGAGGAACGCCTTGAATTATTGTAGAGAGAATTTTCTCCTACAGTTTTTTCTTCTTATTCGGTTATGTTTTCAATTGTGTAGGGAGGGTCCCTATTTATAGTGGTAGAATAAGAGTCCTACACAAAGTCTTCTTGATGAAGTGGCGCGATTTGATTGGCCTTTATTAAATTAATATTTATATCTTGTAACTTGAAAGAGAAGAAACAATCCTATTGGCCAATAATTAATTGATATTTATCTCCATGACTTGTCTTGCAAGACAAGATATAATTGAATTTAGACACAATTTAATTGGCTAATTTAATTAACCAATTAATTAATTTTATGCGTCTACAGTCATATTCTTTAATAGTTTTAATATATTGGGGTCATTACAAATAAGCTCATCAATGGGTACTTATTGGTTTTTTCGGACGTTTTCTAGGATCAGAAGGAACTGCTATAATAACCACCACGTGCGTTTCATTCATAAAGAGATCCAAACAAAAAACTTCTTTACAAATAAGTCCACACATGGTCCAGATTTTTGTAAAAGACTAAAATAGCCGCTCATACTTTAATATGCTCCAATTTCATCCTTAATTTAATTTAACCTCAATTTCACCCCAAATTTCACATATTCAATTTTGACCCAAATTTTTTTTTTTTCAAAATTTTTTTTTTCAATTTTTTTGTGGCCGGATTCCGGCGTTGACTTTTCATTTTTCTTTTCTTCCGGATTTTTTCGCCGGTTTCCGGGGTTGACTTTTTCGATTTTTTATTTTATTTTTTTCTTTCTTTCTGTAACATTTTTTTTTCGTTTAAATAGCAATATTGCTGTGATTGTCAGTAATATCAACTATATTACTGTTAAACACAGTAAAATTATCTAAACTACAGTTTAACACAGCAATATTGCTATATTAATCTCTAGCAGAGTAATATTAACACAACAAAACTCATTATTATTGTGTAATAGAGTAATATTACTATGTTGACCGTTCAACAAATGTAAACATAATAAAAAGCCAAAAGAATTAATATTACTGTGAGTGATTGTAATATTACTATAACAACAGTAATATTACCGTCAACGACAGTAGTATTACAATAATAGACAGTAATATTACTACGTTACTCCGTGAATAACTCAAACAAACAAAAAAATCCAAACAAAATAATAATATTGATGTGGTTGACAACAATATTACTATAACAACAGTAATATTACCGTCAACCACAATAATATTATTGTGTTTACAGTAATATTACAGTAATAGACAGTAATATTATTACGTTACTCCGTGAATAACTCAAACAAAACAAAAAACCCAAAAAAATAATAAAATTGATGTTGTTGAAATATTATTGTGTTTACAGTTATTTTACTGTCAACGACAGTAATATAATTACGTTGATTTTTCAACAAATAAAAAAAATAAAAAATAAAATAACAAAAAATAAAAAATAATAATATTACGTTAATTTACTGTCAACGGCAGAACAATTACATAAATGTATTGTCAACGGCAGTACAATTACGTTAATTAACTGTCATTGACAGTATAATTACGTTAATTTACTGTGAGTGATAGCACAATTACGGTCAATATTTAGCGGCAGACGTAAAAAAAAAAAAAAAAAAAAAAAAAAAAAAAAAAAAAAAAACTTAAAAAAAACACTAAAAAAAGTCAACGCCGGAAGCCGGCGAAAAAATCCGGAAAAAAAAAAAGTCAACGCCGGAGATCAGCGAAAAAATCCGAAAGAAAAAAAAACGAAAAGTCAACGCTAGAATCTAGCGGCCAAAAAAACAATTTTGAAAAAAAAAAGTTTTTGAAAAAAAAAGTCAAAATTGGATTTTTGTAGTCAAAATTGAATTTTTTGGACAAAATTGATTAAATTGGGGTTACAATTAAGAATTGGATATAAAGGGTTGGGGGTAATATTAGCATATACATGAATATTTCATTTATTATTTATAATAAATATTAAATGGATGGGCTTATTGGTGAAAGAGATATAGCCCCTAAACCTAGAATAATAAAGATGCTTGGTTGGAGACTTATGCACAAAAACCCCTTATTATATTTCTCAAAAAAAAAAAGTTTTAATACTACCTCCTCGTCACCGACAGCCGTAGCAAGGCACGGCCATCTAGACATAAAGAAACATTCACTACTGTCTGGACATCAAAACCTCTACCGTCTTCGAGGAGTCTGGACATCAAAACACCTCCACAGCCAGAATTCAAACATGCCTCCTCTCATAAATTGGTAACTTCCTCCTCTACGGCCCCGCCAAACGCTTCGCATGGCATAGCTTTTCCCAATTGTCCGGTACACTCCGATTTTTTTAGCTTCCATCGATTTTAGTATTGTTATGTGACAGTTTACGTAATCAAGTCAATTAATAAATGAACTATGTTTCTTTTATAGTCGATTTATTATTTTTTGGTCTAATATACGCTTTAATATTTTACTCAACTATAGTCGGTTAATAAATCAACAACCCAAACAACGTAATCGATTTATGTCCAGCATAATCCAGAATTTCGCCAAAAAAAAACATAAGGTAATCTAGAATTCAATTCCAAAACTCTATTTACCAGGGCCAACAAAAAAAACACTTTAATGTTACCAATTACTGACACATTGAAAACCTACTACATTATATTAGTCGTTTCTCTTAAATGGCTAAAGAAGAGGTTGTAGGAAATTCGTGGTTGAGTCGTGCTACTACATATATATTAGCACATATGACCATATGTCTGATTATTAATATTGTATTGGTAATGTTGGTATCCAAAGCATTTACCATACAACTAGGTAGAGGCGGTGCCAAACTATTGTTATAAAATACTTGAAAAATAATATATTAAATGCTAGTTTTGTTTAGAACTTGGTACGTGATTAGAAGATTATGTGCCCTATGCTATCTCTATTATTGTACACAAGACATTTGAATAGTTATTAAGAGATTAAACTTAAATCGGACGGTCTATTTAATTAGTTGTATAGTACGGATTCCGCTTATTACATGACATGTGGAGAAATAACTTTAATTTAATGTGTGACTTTAGGGGTTGTCTAGGGTCCGAGAGGGTTGTACTTCTCGGACCATAATCAACCAATACAAATGTGACACGTAGGATTAGTACGTACCCTGTAAAAAAAGTACGAACCCTGGGTTATATGTAAAATTACATAAATGCCCATTCTAATTAAACTTAAAACTTAATTATAAAAACAAATTAAAAGTTTAATTACAAATCAACAAATTAAAAATTGTATTAAAATAACTAGTAATCTTGCACCTAATCTAATAAATCGTAAACCCTACTTCATTGACATCAATCGTGCTTGCAATGCTTCTCCTTCGTCATCAATCGCTACCTCCGGCCCGGGAAGCATCGTTTCCTTTTTCATCGTATTGTGGTAAGTATCTATTCCGTTTTAAAAATTGGTAAAGGATTCAATTCACATCTGGAGGATTTCTCATCACCGTTGGATGACCTAATAATTTTTAATGTTCAATCAGAGTAAATAATTTGATCATTTTATTAAGTTTTTCTCATTCAATTTAGCGTCTGGTGTTTTTTTTTTACCGTGTGACTGTGTGCATCTTGTTAAATTGTTTGTTTGAAATTCAATAACTATATGATAAATTTTGTGTTGATTTCAATTGATGGATTTGGTGGATCACTAAGTAAAATCTTCATACATTTTCATATTGGAGTAGTAAGCTAATTTTGTAGAATATAAGAACACATAAGGATATTCTACCAGAAGTGTTGCTAAAGAGTTACTATTGAAATGATCCATACACTTACTTTTTTCCTTTTGTGTGATATAATTTGGTTATTTAATTTGATGTAATAACATTGGTGTGCTCCGAGAGATCAAGAACACTTCGTTTCCTATAGCTTATGTGAATGGCAAAATGCAGAAATTGAGGCTTTTTGTGCCTTTATTTAATTTTTTTTTTCTTTCCGAAAACTCAAGAACGCAAAGTTAATCAAGCTTCAAGTACAACCACAACCATAGAAATAGGATAATACTTTTAAACGCCGATGTGTTTTTGTTATTAGGTTCCTGAAGTGCTTGCAACAAGTGAAGACATAATTATTTACAATCAAGATCAAGTTGGAGGCTGTGACGAATCTGTTTTCGATATCTGTCTTCCTGACAAAAAAATTGTGATTGTAAATTTGAAAGTGTTATCTTATATTTTTCAGTCGGAGCAGCACACTCTGGGAGCAATTCCCATGTTAAATGAATCTTATTGAAACAAGTTGTAGACTTTAAGAAAGTCTGGTTACTTATTTATTAATTTTTTTGTAATGACTTATGTGATGGTGTGTAAGGAAAATAGTATTGTGGAGGATTCAACATGTTACGTCATTTGCTGCTGGTTTTAACAAATTTTACCTTGTCGTGTTGGTTAAGAAATATGCCGAGAAAAATAAAAGGGTTACTAGTTTCTTCCTTTTTCTGTTGGGATTTTGTTCAGTATAATTTCAAAATAGCAAAAACTCAACCGATCTTCCTTAAAAGAAAATCAAACAAAAGAATCCCGCAAAATTAAAGAATGGCACGAGAATGATGAGTTGTGAAGAAGTGCTAAGAATGGGTATGGCTTCTTGAAGAAGTGTTGTTGAATAGTTGAATACGAGTGTATTCCGTAATTTTTTTATTTATTCTGATGGCATTGCAAGATTTTAAAACGCAAGCTCACTAAATATATATTTTTCATTTTCACAGATCGAGAAATTCCACCCCACCAGCTCGTGTTGGTGTTTCCATATTTTATTTAAAAATGTTACAAACGTCTGAGCTACAATAAGAGAATATAAAAATATCAAGATACACAAATCCCCGACAATCATTTTTGACATGTTGCCTTAATTTTCAATTCCCTGTTGCAAACCATACAATACAATTTTGAGGTGTACTTTGAAGTAATCCTTTTTGGCATATGTCTTCTCCAACTGCAGTTCAAACCTGCACGAGTAAATATGTCAAATTATGAATACAGCTCAACAAATCAGCCCACAATCATGGAACTAACGTTTATACACGTCTGTTTTCATAGAAAAATACTAGCAAAACCCATTTTCTCTCTACTAAACTGTCAAATGCTAGGTGTTATAACATCCCATGAACACACCATGCATGTAGTCATGTCAACTTTTTAAGATTAACGAATAATGTACAACACATGAATACAACAAATTCCAGTGTTTAAACCTGGACAGCAGATATGATATTTATCTCCCAATGTATCAAACTTCAATTCAATAGTGCTCTCCCTTAAAAAACGAACAGATCTAAACACAGAATTATAACATAGAATCTAGTTAACATATTACTGTGAAATCCTAACAACTAGAAGTGCTGAAAACACATAAAAAATAGAAGGATCTTTAGTCTTGTTTCAATATAAAACACCGCCAAGCTTCACCAAGAGGGCCAGGCATGCCAAAATTTAATCAATAGGAAAATATAATATGCCTAACTAATATTCAAATCAAAATTTCAAGGAATCTCTTAAATAAAAATGCAGACTACCCGAATATATAGTAAAAACAATGTCAAAATTTTATGGGAAAAGAAAAAACCCATCAATAAAAAGGATAGGAAATAATTGATTGTTCATACATTTCAAACAAAAATATGCAGAATACAAGAATAACATGAACCATCTCAATAATAATAAGAAATTGCAAACTACATGAACATAGAGGCATATAAAAAAAGGGCAGTTTCAGTTATTTAATATTATGCCGAAAACTACTTCAAACGATATAATTATTAAATACTATGAAACCCAAAAAAAAGAACTGTACCTTCATGAAACAAAATCTAAACTAGGGTCAAAGTAAAATTCGGGTAACTACCAACAATCCCAGTGCAATTGATGGTTAATTGTTGTTTGAAAGACATAATAATATAATATGCCTCTTGCATTCGAATTTTGCCAGTAAATGCAATGTAAATGTAAAATAGGTTAGAAACAATTCTATAAAACACGAACTCATTTAAAAAAAAAAAAGAACTAAAATATTCAACAATTGATATTTACCGGAACCCATGGTTTCTGCAGATCTCAATCTCGAGGGAGAGTTGCAGAGAATCAAATCCCCCCCAACACACACCCACACCCCAATTCGTCGATCCCTGACTCGCTACCCATTACCAACTACACCTCTGTCTTAGCAATTGAATTGTTCCTAAAAATCTGACGAGATTCTGGACAACTGTATGGAGAATTAGAAATAAAAGCATATAAACCCTAATTTCTTGAATTCGCACATGTTCAGAGAGTTTATGGATTTATGTTAATGTTTCAATTTTTGTTTCCTCTCGTATATTTTCCATTGAATTCATGAATAAATGAAATATTTTGATTATTAATTTGAATATTTACTCAAAAAAAAAAAAGATTATTAATTTTGAATATAAGGTTAAGAAGGTAAATTATGTGAAGTACGATGGGGTATGATGCGAGTACGAATATGTTTTCATAGGTACGTACATTATTTGATGGGGTCTTGGTGTCGTACTGCACTGTACATCAGATCAACGAACAAGATTTTTTGTGCAATGATTTATACGGCTAAGATCAATTTTTTTATGGTCCGAGAAGTACAACCCTCTCGGACCCTAGACAACCCCTTGACTTTAACTATTGATGTTATCATAATTAGGGACTTAGGGTAGTTTTAGGTTTTCACCATTTATTGGGTTGCCGGTGATGGGAGACGGTAGGGCAAGGTAAGTCATGGATTTTATTTTATTTTAATTGTGTTTACTTTCTTATTCATTTTATATTTACTATTAAAAACTATGATGTAATTACGTCAAATTGAATAGTACATACATACAGTATGCACCATTTGTGTAAAAAATCATAACATATTTAAAAAAATCATACTATTTAAGAATTAATAATTAAGATATTGTAATTAAATAGACAATATAAAATTTTATTAGTAGTAAATATTGTTTAATTTTTATCAAAGAAATTAAAATAATTTTATATTTCTTTTAGTACCTTGTCAAATATTTTTTTTGTTGGATTTTTGAAATTCTACAAATGCAGAATTATTGGTTAATAATTTTGATTTCCAAACGGTTTCCTATACAGCTTAGTTTAGCTAGCAGTGCCAGGCAAATTATATACCGTTAAACCTCTATAAATTAATATAGTTGGTACCATCAAAATTTCATTAATTTAGCCAAATATTAATTAATTTATACATTAATTAATAACTTATTAACTTAAGAAATTACTTTTATTATTAACTTTATCATTATTTTTTTAATTTTTCATATTGCAATGGACTATGGTTAAATCATATTATCACTTATACTACTAAAATCCCTACATAACGATATGTGCATAAAATTTAAGATTATTTAACCTCGATATTTTAAAATCAATCTTAGTCATTCACAACTATTTCATCTTATTTCTAGACATGTTTCTTATATATTGGTTATTATTATTTATTTTTAATTTTTTTTGTTATTTCTAAGTAATTCTCAATTAACTTGATAATATTCACTTACATGTTTATGATAAGTCATTGAAAAACTTTGTTATCAGTTTTATATGAGTTACATTTTATTTAATAATTTAAGAAAATAAATTTCAACTTTCAAAATATATTATAATATATATATGAAAAGATTATCATACTTTTAATATAACATAATATAAATATTTTTAATGGTATAAGTAAATAATAATTCGTTTAAGTTTGTATTATTCTATTTTCATATTTGTGGAATATACGTGATAAAAATTATATGAGAATTAATTTAAATTTTGAAACTATTTTTGATATCTAATGCTTAAACATTATAAAATTAATTAAACACGTGCGAGGCACGTGCTTTTTTCTAGTAACTGGAAGTGCATGAATAATTATTCAAGAATGAAGATTCACATAATAAGTTGTTTAATGAGATTTTCAACAAAGAATATATGAGCACAAAATAACTTTTATGTTCTTCATTAAGATGCTATACGATACTATCGTGAATATGTTTAAGCAAAAAAATTAGAATGATACTCTTAGACCATAACAACCAATCATTATTATTTATTATCTACCGATCACATATAATACGCGGAAGTATTTCACAATCCTGTCATTTTCTTATCACCATTTATGTTTCTTTAACTAAGTCCATTACTTAAAGCATGAACAATTGCAGTAAGAGATTTAAATGAGGAAGTGGCTTACACGAAATATAGGATTATGATAGTCATCCTTAAAGCATCATATACGATGATCTGGTGTATCATATCGTCCATCACAGAGGTCCAACCCACCAAGGAATGCAATTATTTTTCGATTATTTCATGTCATTTGGTGTCAACTATCACCTATTTCTGATGTTGACTGTAGAAGATCCGACAAACCTAAATAGATGATGAAAAACTACGTGTTGCATATTGTTTTTTCTGCATGTGGTTTTATTTATTGCAATTTGTTGAATTGTTTTTCGGATTTTCGTGCATTTCGCTATAAAATTCCGAAAAATAGTGAAAACATTGTGAAAATTCCCATTATGTCCGAATTTGGATCAAGAGATTATAAATTAATGGAATTTGTAAAATTTCGGAAATGCTTATAATATTATGATCATTGGAAAACTCTTGAAATGTCACTCTAAAGAAAAGACATTGTTGAAATTTAACGTATAAAAATAATTACGGTAAAAAAAAAATTATTTAACATATTTTGTAGTTTACTAACAGGTCCTTGACATAAAAATTATAATACTAAAAAGTAATTATTATACATTATTATTTATTAACTTATTATATTTTTATGTTTTTTTTACATAGTTGACTATGGTTAAATGTATTATTACTTATACTACTAAAATCCATAAATAACGATAAGTACATAAAATTTAAGAATTTATTTAACCTCGATATTTTAAAACCAATCTTAGTCATTCACAATTATTTCATCTTATTTCTAGACATGTTTCTTATATATTGGTTATTATTATTTATTTTTAATTTTTTTTGTTATTTCTAAATAATTCTTAATTAACTTGATAATGTTCACTTACATGTTTATGATAAGTCATTGAAAAACTTTGTTATCAGTTTTATATATGAGTTACATTTTGTTTAATAATTTAAGAAAATAAATTTCAACTTTCAAAATATATTATAATATATGAAAAGATTATCATACTTTTAATATAACATAATATAAATATTTTTAATGGCATAAGTGAATAATAATTCATTTGAGTTTGTATTATTCCATTTTCATATTTGTGGAATATACGTGATAGAAATTATATGAGAATTAATTAAAATTTTGAAACTATTTTTGGTATCTAATGTTTAAACATTATAAAATTAATTAAACACGTGCGAGGCACGTGCTTTTTTCTAGTAACTGGAAGTGCATGAATAATTATTCAAGAATGAAGATTCACAATAAGTTGTTTAATGAGATTTTCAATAAAGAAAATTTGAGCACAAAATAATTTTTATGTTCTCCATTAAGATGCTATAAGATACTATTGTGAATATTTAAGCAGAAAAATAACAATGATACTCTTAGGCCGTAACAACCAATCATTATTATTTATTTTCTACCAATTACATATAATACTCGGAAGTATTTCACAATCCTGTTATTTTCTTATCACCATTTATGTTTCTTTAACCAAGTTCATTACTTAAAGCATGAACAATTGCAGTAAGAGATTTAAATGAGGAAGTGGCTTACACGAAATATAGGATTATGATAGTCATGCTTAAAGACAGTATCGAGATTATCATATAATCGATGATCTGGTGTATCATATCGCCCATCACAAATATCCAAACCACCAAGAAATGCATTTATTTTCCGATTATTTTCATGTCATTTGGTGTCTACTATCACATATTTCTCATGTTGACTGTAGAAGATCCGACAAACCTAAAGAGTTGATGAAAAGTACAAATGGTCATTGCCTAAGGTTTTTCAGAAAGTCAACCATAATTCAAGATTATTAAGCCATTAGTGTAATTGATTGACATAGAGTAAAATGTAAAGCATGCATGTGGTATGATATTGTTAATCTTGTAACGAGCATTCAATACACAAGTGACAGAGGAGTGCTTGAAATTTTGTGAGTTTCTTTGTCATGCGTTTGCTTCAATCCTCCTTGTATTTGAATAGTTCAACCATATAACATAATATACTCGACAACTGGGACTTATACGTACGTATTACAACAAAATGTAATAATTGATAACAATAATTTTCTTACAATTTAAAAAATGTAATTGTCTTGTGAAGTCTTATCATCCCAAATGAGTAGTACAACTTCACACTTTGTTGAGACTTGTACTTGAGCAACTCCCCTAAATTCAAGTCCCCTTCATTTGGCAGTGGACCATTTGTAATGGTTTACTGTCTTCCCTCACCAGACTCACCTTGTGGTATTTAAACATATACCAAATTATGTGCCTCCAATATTGCATGTAATATATCTTCCCAACATTTTTTGTGCTCAAATTTCCTCCCGTAATTCAATCCAATTTTGGGTAGCCTCCCATCAATCACGTGCGCGTTTTGATAAAGAGTGAATTTCCCTCCATGTTGAGGTGGAAAATAACTACATTTTACTGAATAACTTTCTGAGATACCACTCATGTAACTTGGATTTATATCACAAGCAGTGAATGTGATTTGCAATCTTATTGCAGTATAAGTCCCATCCGATCCTACTACTGGAAACCATTCATCTATTAGCTCGTCTGCAACAATTCGTTTTGCTGAATGAAGGCATCTGGTTCCCTTTTGGATATATAAGTGTCAATAATAGCGAATCTGACCTGTTATCAGCCAAAATATTAGAACTTTTTATTATTGGAGATATTAATATGAAATGATATATTTCACTAATAGCTTAAATTTTTTGTTGAGATGGTCATTCAACATGGTATCAGAGCCAGGCCAAATGAAGAAGGTCCTGAGATTGAATCCCACCCCTACCCATTTCAAATATATCAAGTACAAGACTTCAAATGTAATTCGCATGCACTTAAGAGGGCGTATTGGAGATATTAATATTAAATGATACATTTTACTAATAGTTTAAGCTTTTGGTTGAGATGGTCATTCAACAGTTATAGGGTAAAAACATTTTGAGTTCTGCAGCAGCAACTCGAGTGAAATATTTTTCTTCAAAGTTTGTCTTTGCAAACTCACATCATATTCCTCTTCATTCACGATATCCCCCAAAAGCTCCTCTCCAAGCTCCATCAAACCCGACAGAGCCATCGCCCTCGACACAGAGGAAGTCGCGTCTCGCATTCTCAAGGAGCATGGGCTGGAGCTGCTGCGGTTCAAGACATCGGCTCTCGATTCGCTGGATGCTGCTGCTGGGCGCGAAGTCCGTGAGTGACGAAGAGAGAGGGGACGTGCTATTCAAGAGGGTGGAATTGAGCGTGTCGGGGCGGTGGAAGACCGGGTGGATTCAACTGTTGAAAGGAGATAAAAGAATAAAAAGGTTGGAAGATGAGGTATAAATTGGAGGGATCGAATCGGAATAGATAGGGGTATAAATTGGAGGGATCGAATCGGAATTAACCCTATCGGAACAAAACGAAATTATTTTTTCGGAAGTAAAAACTAAAAAAAAAAGAAAAGTAAAATTAAAATTTCAGAAATTGATATAGAAAATTTTAATTCCAAAATAAAAAATCAAAAAAAAAAAAAAAAATCGGATTGAAATCGGCATTAATTTGGAAATTTCCAATTTTCGTTCGCCTAAATTATAAAATACCAAATAATATTGATATTAATATTGGCTATAAAAACCAATTAATTATTCTCACAAATTAAAGTCGCAAGGAACATTAGAATCTCATATATATTCCAATTCCAATCCAAATAATTTGAAAAATCAGAAATCGGAATTCAAACGTCGGAATGAAAATTATAATTCCAAAATCAAAAAGCAAAGGATAGTGCGACATTTTTTCTCTTTAGAGAAAGAAATTTATTAAATTGAAAAATAGTGGGGGTATTAATATGAGCATTATCATAGTTGTTTCTTCACCGGCCGATGAAGAAACAAAATTCAGATCTTCTACAACATGGCGGGGAAGTACTAACGGAGTGATTTTTTTCTTCTCATTTATTATCAGATTTGGAAATATTTTTTTAGATCAAGTAATATAAACTAATTTGAAAAGGAAAATAAAAATAAACATAAACAACGTAAAATATATAAAATTATTATTACCCGATCCACGGGGTGAGCCAATGGAAGTTCAAAATGCTCGTTCCACATTTTGTGAGTCACCTCGTATACGGGCGGTCTGAGCAACTCTAGCATCTCCGAGGTACACCTTAACGTAAGGGTGTCTTAACCGAAAGCCCTCATAGACGAACTCCATGCTCGTAATTTGTCGAGCTTCGACAATCACAGGGTCCATATCTCCGTGGAGATATGCAGTTTCGTTGTTTTCCATTTCACTACCTCTAATATACGTAAAATGAATTAATGAAGCGGCAGTAGCAGAAGAAACAATGAGGAAACTGTAATTAAGGGGAAAATAATGACAAATACATTCATAGAGGGGAATTTCTGATATATTGTTCAATGTTCACCATCTTTTATAGCTGAATAAATGATTCCTATTGTTTCTTTTGGGTAAACAGCATAAACCCCCTTTGTTGGAAAAACCTGCGCCAAATGCCGTTGTGTTTTTCTTCTTATGTAGAACTCCCTTGTGTTTTACTTTACTTTGCTCGGAATCCCATTTTCCGTTAAAAGTTAACGCCTTTAACTACAGTCTACAGAGGGGATTTTATGCAATTTTTTTCATAACAGAGGGGAATTTAGTGCATATTTTCTACAATACAATGGGATTTTATGCAAACCTAATTTATTTGTTTAAATTTAATATTATTTTCTTGAATTAAGTCGAACACATTTATTCAGTTACAATATGAAAAAATAGAAATTTAAAGGTGTAGTGAATGTTTTTTTCTGTTTAGATCAATTTTTATATGATTAATTAATTACTATATTTAAAAATTTTGAATTTTTAAAATATATAATTGTTTAATACAATTATTATATATTTTTTATAATTTATTCTGGATTAATTATATGTGAAAAGAACATAAATAATTTGAGAATTCGTTTCAACTTCCATCTCGAATATTATTTTTTCAGTTTTCATATTTTAAATTTGTAGATGTAATCGACTTAATTTAAGAAAATAATATGAATTTTAAATGAATAAATTCATTTTGCATAGACCCCTTGTGTTGCGAAACCATGCACCAAATCCCCCTTTGTTACAAAAAAACTCGCATAAAATTTCCTCTATAGTTAACGGTGTTTACTATTAACGGAAATGAGGATTTCATGCAAGAAAAAAGAAACACATAAGATTTTTACGCAATAAAAAGAACAAAAGAGAATTTGGTGCAGATTTATCATAACACATTAGTTTACTGTTTCTTTTCATGTCTTTTTTATTTGAAAGTACTCCTATTAGTCAAAATTGTGGAAACCAAACAAAATTAGCTAAAAGCATGCACTAGTGTTTTATGAAAATTTTCTTCAAGAGTACGAAATGTGAAATTCTATGCTACACCCGGTTATTTACATCGGATAATTATTAATCGAAAATATACACATAACTACACACAGAGACCCATGTGTATGTGTGTTTAATGGAAAGTTATTTAACTCAATCCATGGTTAACAATCATCCGGTATAAACAACTCAATGTAGCATAGGAACTTCATATAATTTGTGTTTGCTCTTGGAAATAAAAAGAAGAAGAGAATCAATTGCAATTTGTGTTTTTGTGTTTGATCTTTTGACTGGTTCAATTAAAAGAAGAAAAGAATCAATGGACACATCAGTTGATTTGATATTACATGAACTTGGAAATCAGGTACAATTAAAGATAAAGTGTGAATATGAAAGTTAAAGAGAACTTTACTTTTTCTTTTCAAAATTGTAAGTTTTCGTAAGCATATCTTTTTGTATAAATCATATTGTGGAAAACAAATCAATTGGAAACTGTTATGAATATTAATTGCTAAACTTCAAATCGGACCAGTTGGTGATGAGTAATGACAATTAATAATTTGCGTCTATGATTTGGTTTGCTGTAAATTACACAATAAATTTCGATAAATATATAAATATATATATATATATATATATATATATATATATATATATATATATATATATATATATATATATATATATATATATATATATATATATATATATATATATATATATATATATATATATATATATATATATATATTTTTTTTTTTTTTTTTTTTTTTTTTTGCGAAAAAAGATTTTATGATTCCATTTTGTAATAGAATGTATTGTGCTCCCCTAATTTTTTATTATGGGGTACTATTTTCCTTATGTGGGTCCACATTATTTTAACGTGGCCCCAATCGCTTTATAATGGAATAATAAAATTCTTTTTTTTTTGTCTTTTGATTCGCATTTCCCAACTTTAGTGAATTTCATTCTTCCACGTTCGATCATTATTCACCGCAATATTTTACCACTAAGATGGCCACCAGAACCACGCCCCGCGGTGCCAACAAACTAGTATATATATTAAAGAATTAAAAAAAAAAAAAGTTCACGAGCTTATTAACAAATAATTAGCCATGATCAGACTCGAATGCGAACTCATTTACACTCTTATTCAGCTATTCTTACAAATTTAAATTGGCTACCAAAATTCCGAAAACGTTACGAAATCACATCATACCAATAATAACTAATTATTCAATATATTTTTTTAAATTCCTAATTTCATAATTATGTTTTATCTCATAATTAGTAGTGAATTGTATCTTAAGTGTAAACTTTAAACCAAAGGGCAGGCAACAACAGTGATGGCCCCCCACCTCACGGCTTTCCAAGGGAAACACCCTAAATTTCAAACCATACGTATTCATTCGCCATTTACATTTTCCCACATTCTCCTAATTTCAGCAAACGAGACGAATAGAACTCATAAATACTCTACGTCCTCTCAACCAGTGTTTTGAAACTCGGACCAGAATAGTCAGTTGAACCAATTAAATTGTGTAACATTATCTTGTCCGGTCCGGTAACTTGATAATAATTATTTTTAGCTCTTTATAGTTATGGAGTCATTATTCCATTATCCGTAATATTGATTCCTCAGTTTTTCGACATTTTGGTTTTGCTTTTCGCATATGAGGGTTCGTATCAATTTGTTTCCTGGTTTTTATCTTATACTCTTAAGGGTTTGTTTCCTATTTTAATTCAACTTCCTTAATATTGACTCGAACTTCGTAGAACTTGTTACAAGACCCAATACCTTACGAGGAAACTAAAGCACGGAATGTCCAAAACATAGGATTCTATGTTGGCGTAACACGGAATAATGACCCCATCACTATAAAAAGTTAGAAACCATTAGTATCAAGGTAGAATATTGAGCCCGTAGTTATATTGAACCATAAACCAATATTTCGCCAAGGATAATTACAAGAATCCACATGTAAAAATCCCAAAATATTTTGCTGTAGAACAGCAAAGAAGAATTAAACCCTCATAAAAATATATCGAAACTCGTGCATACTAATAATCCATATTGGCAACCGATTATAAAGCCTAATACGACTACTATACGATCACGACAAGCTCCAAGATGAAGAATTTGAAGAAGCGAAAGAGGAGGAGTTTAAATAAGTTATTCGAGTTGGCCTCGAAGAATGAATATTCAATAAGAACTTTGAAGGGTCCATGTTGTGGAATTGGAAGTAAAGGAAGAAAGGAATTCATTGGACAAGTCGAATTTCATGCATCCCAAAATTCTGGCATGTCTCTGTTAGTTTTACCATTCAGGTTATATCTCTTGAGTGTGATGTCTATTATTGGTGATTCAAAAATCTATGGAAAGCCAACGGAAGGGGCTACTACTTTAATGTTTTGAGCGTAGAGATATTCGAACTGGAACAATGTTTACATCGAGCTTGAAATCACTGCATGTGCACAATCAAATGTCTACCCGAGTTTAGGAGGATGATCGTGAAGTCATATTGAAGTAAAAGTAGTTTAATTTAGTTTTCAACGTTTTTAGTTAGATTCTTTATTTTTTATTATCTTTTAATTCTTGTGGTTAGAACTAGCTTAATGATAAGGTGACCTTTTACGCTTTATATACAGGTTGTCAATATGGCTTATTATTCTGCATGAGTATTAACAATTTTTTATGAGAGATTAGTTCTCATTCGTTGTTCTACAGCCAAACTTTTCGGGATATTTGCAAGTGGATTCTTGTGATTATTCTTTGCGACGTAATATTTGTTTTTTGTTCAATATAACCACGTGGTCAATATTCCACCTTTATAATAATGGTTTATAGCGTTTTGGTCATAATTTTGTGTTCCTCCATCATTGACTCCTCTGTTTTTGAACGTTCTATTTTTGCTTCCGCGTAAGGTATTGATTCTCCTAATAGATTTTACAGGGTTCGTATCAGTTAGTTTCCTAGTTTATCTCATATTCTTAAGGGTTTATTTCCTCATTTAGTTCTACATTCTTAATACTGATACAAACCCGTTAAAACTTGTTACGAGACTCAATACCGTACGCGGAAACAAAAATACGGAACGTCCAACAAATGATTCAATACTTGGGAAACATGGAATAATAACCCCGTCGCTATAAAGAGCAAAAAAATATTATTATGAAGGTGAAATATTGGCCATGTGGTTATATTGAACTAGAATCCAATATTACATTGCTAAGAATAATTACAAGAATCTACTTGCAAAAAAATCCCAAAAACTTTTGTTGAAAGAAAAGTAAGAGCGAAATTCGTTGGACAAGTCGAATCCCTATGCATCCCAAAATTCTCGCATAGTTTTGGCAGTTATACCATTCGGGTGATAACTCTGTTGTATAACATCTAATAAAGGTGATTCAATCTTCTTTGTAAATATAACTGAAAGAGATATAGCGGATGTTTGGTTATGTTTCTCATAGAATTTTCTAGTTTTCAAAAATTTTGATGGAAAAAGTAGATGTATTCGTTTTGTCTAGAAAATGGGAATATGTTTGGATTAAGTGGTATTTTTAGTTTTATATAGGCATAAAAATGAGAATATGTTTAGTTGTGGTGAGTTTTCTCTACGAAAGTAAGTGCAAAAGTAGAATATAATGATTGATGATGATAGAGGTTGTTGTTGTAATTATTATTTTTATTATTATTATTATAATTATTATTATTATTATTATTATTATTATTATTATTATTATTATTATTATTATTATTATTATTATTATTATTATTATTATTATTATTATTATTATTATTATTATTATTATTATTATTATTATTATTATTATTATTATTATTATTATTATTATTATTATTATTATTATTATTATTATTATTATTATTATTATTATTATTATTATTATTATTATTATTATTATTATTATTATTATTATTATTATTATTATTATTATTATTATTATTATTATTATTATTATTATTATTATTTTATTATTATTATTATTATTAATATTATTATTATTATTATTATTATTATTATTATTATTATTATTATTATTATTATTATTATTATTATTATTATTATTATTATTATTATTATTATTATTATTATTATTATTATTATTATTATTATTATTATTATCATTATTATTATTATTATTATTATTATGATTATTATTATTATTATTATTATTATTATTATTATTATTATTATTATTATTATTATTATTATTATTATTATTATTATTATTATTATTATTATTATTATTATTATTTTTATTATTATTATTATTATTATTATTATTATTATTATTATAATTATTATTATTATTATTATTATTATTATTATTATTATTATTATTATTATTATTATTATTATTATTATTATTATTATTATTATTATTATTATTATTATTATTATTATTATTATTATTATTATTATTATTATTATTATGATAATTATTATTATTATTATAATTATTATTATTATTATTTTTTTTATTATTATTATAATTATTATTATTATTATTATTATTATTTTTATTATTATTATAATTATTATTATTATTATTATTATTATTATTATTATTATTATTATTATTATTATTATTATTATTATTATTATTATTATTATTATTATTATTATTATTATTATTATTATTATTATTATTATTATTATTATTATTATTATTATTATTATTATTATTATTATTATTATTATTATTATTATTATTATTATTATTATTATTATTATTATTATTATTATTATTATTATTATTATTATTATTATTATTATTATTATTATTATTATTATTATTATTATTATTATTATACATGTTCTCGGTTTTATGAATAGTACTGGAAATTGTGTTTTGGAAATAAAAACGAACATCCCCACAACTTTTATGTTTTGAGAGAAGAGAGATTCAAAATGGAACAGTATTGAAGTGGAGCTTGAAGTCTTTGCATGTGCACGTGGAGCTTGAAGTCTTTGAATGTGCACGTCCAAATGTCTATGAGAGATTAGATGGCTGATCGTGAAAGACGTCTTGAAGTATAAATTATTTAACGTTTTTAATTAATATTTATTATTTTTTTATTATTTGAGAGTTCTTTTGTGATTAGAATTAGCTTGAATATAGGTTTATTTTATTATAGTTTAGGTATGAGTTTAGGTTTAGGTTTGCTTATTTAAAAGGTGACCTTTTAGTCTTTATAATTAGGTTGCCAATATGGCTTATTATTATGCACTAATTTTATATGTTTTTAAGAGTGATTAGTTCTCCTATGGTGTTCAACATAACCACGCAGTCAATATTTTTTTAAAGAAATTTTATTAAAATGCAATAGAAATCATAAACAGCAAAAACCACCTATTGGGGTGAAACGAAAAAAAAACAACCTATTGAGGTAAAAAAAACAAAAAACAAAACCCTTAATGGGGTAAAAAAGAAAATAAAAAAATTCCGAATCTAAGAAAGAGCACAAAAGTGAATAAATAAAGCTTTACGATATTCAAATATCTCTACAGTAACCCAATATTTTTGTTCTTAAGTGCGTGTGACGGTCAGTTTTGGGAATTTCATAGCGTTTAGAACGTGGTTGTTTTTTCTTTGGTTCACGTTGGTATTCGGTGTCAGATTTTGGGTCGAATTGATCTACTGGAGCTTGTTTTTCTTCTAATTCTTCGCCATTTGGTGGAGAGCGGTGAAGGAACCCTGGGCTGGACGTTGCCAATATTTTGGGCAGCAGGTGCAGCGATCTGTTTTGTGGATGGTTCTGCAAGTCATTTGAAGTTGCTCCATTCTCCTTGGCCGTTAGGTGGAAATGATTTTGCATGGCTAAGAGTTCATTATGTACACCACCTTTGTGAACAAGTGGAGCTGAAGGTGTTTCCTTGGCTGGTAATGGTCCCATCAAAGGATCTTTGGCAGTAGCATCCACATCAATAGCCTCATTCGATGGGATTGAGTTAAGAGCAGAGAAATAGACAAAAGATGATTATTAGGATGTTTGGTGACAAATTTTGGTAGTTAATGGTTAAATATGAGTCGTGGAGAGTAAGAAAACGAACAATAAACATGTGTGTGTGTGTGTGTGTGTGAGAGAGAGAGAGAGAGAGAGAGAGAGAGAGAGAGAGAGAGAGAGAGAGAGAGAGAGAGAGAGAGTGTTGATGGCTAGGTGCCACAACAAGTTTTTTTGTGTTAATTTGAGATGTATGATGCTAATGTCTACAAATTTAATTTAAATGAACGTCCCTACAATATGGACATAATGTTTTATGATTTTACGCATTAGGAAATATGCCACACAAATGTTTGTTGATTTTTATTTAGGGCAAAAAGAACACCGAAGTGTGCATGAACATAGGGGGAGTTCAGACAACTGTTCAGACAGTGCATTAAATAGTCATTAGAACAGTGCAGGAATACCGCGGGAGTTCACACCTTTGTTGGAACAGTTGACAAGCATTGTGAAGAGGAGTTGATTATGCTACTGCATATTTTTTTTATTTTCGCCTTATCTGAAAGCTTTTCTATTTCTGCTAATGGCAGTTTATACAGTTCGTTTAAATGTTATAACAGTATGTGCTTACAGATATTATTCTACTAACTTTGTTCATGCAGGTACCATATATTTAAGGGAAGTAAGTGTTATGGCCAATCAATGACAAAGAGGAAATTATTATAATCACATTTTGATTCCACTTAGTCTAAAAACCCATATAGAATTAAAAGAAATTATAAATTCCATTATTATCTCAAGAGGAGTCTTATGTAATTTATATGAATTAAAAATTATATTCCATTAATTGTTTCAAGAGGAGTATTGAGATTAATGAATTTCTTTTGAGTAAGACTTCTCTTCCACAAGCCGTGTGTTGTGATAAGGAAGATAAGTTCCTTTTGGGTTTAGTCTATATATTGTCATTGATTGTTTAAATGTAAAATAATCTTTTATCAACCTAATTGAATTTTGCTTGTATAGGAAGTTCTCATATCAAATATAAAACAGGGCTTCATGCGTAAGATTTTTCTACGCCTTTATTCGAGAGAAGACTCAAAAGAAAAATATTTTTTCCTCTCGTATTTATTGCGCCAATCGCGAGACACGTTATTTTCATAGAAAATATATCGGCTTCAAAGCATTGTGGAGAAGACACCAAGATTCAATAGTTCTCATAAGTTTGCTTGTTCTATACAAAATAAAGATCGGTTCTTTGGGTGAGGGGTTTAAAAGATCTCTGGAAGAGGTAGATCTGCAGATCGACGGGATTCAACGTTGAAGAGTGTCCAGCCGTATGGAGTGGAGGACGTATAGCAAATTGAAGATCATACTTTCGAGTATTATAAAAGAACAACGTCAACAAAGAGGGAATCTTTAGTTTTGAACAAGTCCAATTATTGTATTCGTACAACTTAAATTACTGAATTCTTATTTGCATGTCCCCCGTGAATTAGGATACATTTATATCTGAACCACGTTATAATTTGTGTCTTTTATTTCTGTTTATTTACAAATTCTTGCGAACAAATTGTTACAACAATTAACAGATTAGTAACGAAAAACTGAACCTGACACAAATAATTTATATTTGCCCGAAATAAATCTAACATTTCCATCTCTAAGTAATAATTTTCATTCTACTGCTTACATGACAAGCCGAGCTATACTCAAAACAACAAATGAGAATATGGACAAATTGAATTAGAAATTGATATCTTTGTTTCCGGAGGAAGAAAGATCATTTCATAGTTATGATGAAGTGATTGATGATTTAAACAACTATTATGAAGAGGAATTTATTACTTATTTATCGTCAAATGGTCTCCATTCTCATAAGTTGTTACTCAAAATAAATTTCCCAACCATTCTTCTAAGTAACCTAGACCCGTGAAATGCATTATACAATGGTACAAGAATGGTTTGCATGAATTTCAAGGATAACGTAATTGATGCAGGATAGTCTTTGGGCAGTATAGTGGAAAACATATATTTATACCTAGAAAACCACTCTCGCCAGCTAATGATGAGGGCTATCTGTGTAAGTTTAAGCAGGATCAATTACCAGTAAGACTTTTTTTAGCCATGAAAATTAATAAAATCGCAAGGACAAACGATTCCAAATGTAGGTGTATAGTTGCCTCAATCCATTTTCTCACATGGCCAATTTTATAACGCCTTATCAAGAGGAACTTCAATGTCTACTACGAAAGTGTTAATCAAATCAGACACTTCGGACATTATAAGAAAATGGCGACAAAAATGTGGTGAATAAGCAAGAATTAGCTGTTGGGACGTTTTAAATTTATTTCTAATATTTGCAATATATCATTTGTTATTTAAATAACTAATGTTGTATTGCGTAACGGGTTGTATCAGGTTGTATCACAAATGGGCAATATGATTATGAAGGATAATCCTAATATAAGAGTATCACATTCCTACCGATGAGGTAGTATCAGGCACAATATAGAACTTTACTTGAAGTAAAACAAGAAAAATAATTAATTGATATGAAATAATGTCTAACCTTAAATTTTATGTTTTATTTTACAAGCTTCATAATGTCAAAACTAATTTCATTTTTATTTTTTTCCCATTGATGTAATCATGGTCTTCTTGAACAGTTCTAAGATGAAATCCAACAATTCAATGATATATTTGAGAATCACAAACCATATGCTATAGTTAATGGCAAGTCCAAAAGAGTAATTGGTAGCTTCTTAGCCGGTGACATCGGCTATGACCGAGAAATGGTACCAAGCTAGGGTCGACATAAAACAGCCATATATTGGCCAATGAGTGGTCAATTGTTGCATAGGCATTTGAGGTGTTTTTCCAAGAATGCAAGGATTTCTTTACAACTGGCACAATCAAGAGATGGGCAAGACATAGGGTTGGCAGTCCGGCACAACCGACCAACAACTGACTTCCGGAGCAGTTTATGAGCGGTTGCGGGGCGGTTGAGGCCTAGAGAGCATGGGAACTGCCTCTTTGTAACTTGTAATAGTTAGGCAAGTGTAAGGCACGCGTGCCGCCAAGTGTCCCTAGGTATTTTAATGACTAAATTTCCATCTTCCTTGTACTTATACGGCTTTTGTGCACAAATCTGGCCATTTGTACATAGAGGGAGTCAAATTACATTGTTGAGCATCTGAGGTCGGATTTTGTGAATATACTTTTTGGTCTTCTTTTGTATACTTCTGGGAAATCATATAAAGGTTGAATTTTATTGTATATTTCTGGGAAAAAATTTCTTGTGCAAAGAAACCCCTATGACAGTTGGTATCAGAGCCCGGTTCAAGAGTTCTGAATGTGTTGTTGTTGCCGAAAAAGATTCTAGATCTTACTCTTGATATGAAGGAATTCTTACTTTTCGGGATGATGCTAGATCCAAATCCTACTCGTGTAATGATGCTAGAGATGGATGCAAGGCTTAAACATCTTCAAGCCCTGGTTGGGCAACTTCTAGATCGAATGGATCCACCAATTATGCGACATCTCACTGCTGGGCAGCGAGAACTCGACAGTTTGGACCAATCGTTGGATGATCTGTCCGAATTCGTGGAGGCAGACTCTCATCTGTTGCTGAGGAGACGGGACTGCTCTTTGCTGTTGTTGAGACGAATCTTGAAGGCATGCTTACGGACTTGACAGTGCTGGAAAGAGCAATTCGGAATGAGACACCAAGTTCTGACGGCAGAACGTTGGCGTCCAAAGTTCGTGTACCGGAACCGACTATGTTTGATGGTGTGCGCAGTGCCAAGGAAGTTGAAAATTTCATTTTGGATATGGTTAATTACTTCTAGGCAGCAAAGATTCTGGATCGCGAGAAGGTGACCATCACAAGCATGTATCTAGTCGGTGATGCAAGTTGTGGTGGCGTGCTCGTTTGTCAGACGATGCGAGTACCAACCGAGTGAAGATTGTGGAGGTGCTGAAACGGGAATTGAAAGATTAATTCCTTCCTTGGAACATTGGTTGGATTGCAAGGGAATCCCTTAGACAATTGAAGCATTAGGGAACCGTGCGGGAGTATGTCAAGGAATTGAGTTCATTTCTCCTTGACATATGTGATATGTCCAATGAAGATAAGTTGTTCAACTTCATGGATGGATTGCTACCATGGGCCCAAACAGAGTAGCATAGACAAGGAATCAAATATCTACCTTGCGTGAATGCGGTGGATCACCTTGTCGTTTACAAAGTGATAGGAGATGATGATTCTGAAAAGGAAGGATCTAAGAAGGCTAAATTCAAGGGAAGAAGTTCGGTGGCAAGGGTGGCTGAAATGGGAAAAAAAAAAACAGTGATGGCGAAGGGTCTACTGTGCAAACAAAGACCGGTGGATAGCCGAACGTCAACAAACAAAATCGTGGTTGTTTTTTGTCTGATGGCAACCACCGAATGAGGGATTTTCCTAAGTGGAGAAAGTTGAATGATTTGGCGGGAGTCGGATAGTGAGGAATAATCAAACGAGACTCGGCATCCAAATCCGATTCAATTGTTGATTGCTTTGGTCGTGGACAAGGCACCCAACGGCACCAAGTGTTCGATGTATGCCACAGTGCTGCTGAATGGCAAATTAGTGAAGGCTATGGTTGACTTGGGAATAACACATAAATTCGTTGCTGAGACACAAGTCAAGAAGCTGGGCTTGAATCTCCCAAAACATGCTAGTCGGGTAAAGGCTTTAAATTCATAAGCAAGGCCGGTGAAAGGCACAACCAATGTTAATGTAGTGATTGGTTCTTAGAAAGGGCAGTGTGGGATGACTGTTGTACCTCTTAATGACTTCAATGTGATATTGGGGCAAGATTTCTTACTTGCTGCCAAGGTTGTCGTGATACCGTTTCTTGGCGAGATGATGATTATGGACGAAGAGTGTCCATGCTTCGGGGAGTGCTCATATATGACTAAAGACAAGACGGGAAAGAAACCAATGGGATTGTTTGTTCCGGTGCAATTGCAGGCAAAATCGAACGACGAGAAGTAATCGAACCTATCTGCAGTCGTTGAAAACAAAACGGTGGACGCCCGGGCTGGTTTGCTTGTACGTGTTCCGATGAGAAAGAAGGCTAAGGCTAATGGCAAGATGAGGTATTTGTTAAACTCTTTAAGTGGGCGATGTGGCATGCCTTTTGTCCCTACTTGTTGTGGTGGATTTGAGAAAACGTTGCAAGTGTTATTTCCTTAAAGTTGGGATATTTTCTAAATTTGTGAGGCATGTTGGGTTTTTATAGATTTTATTTCTGTTGTTGATGGAATGGAAGCCGTTTGTGGGTGATTTTTGTGGATTGGAAGTTTCCTTCCTTGATCGTGCCTGAGTCGAGGAAAATTGCTAATTGTGTCGAATGATAGTTGTTTTACTCGTTGTTAGATGATGTTGTTTTTAAGCTGGTTGTATTTGGAGTTTTGAGAGTTGGATGAGTTGGTGGGAAATTCGTGGAAAGTGTGTTGTTGATGAAGCACAACTCAAAGTAATTCAGATGTGGTGGGCTGATTTATTTGGTGTGCGAAGTAAACCGATAGTTGTGAGAAGACGAGTACCAAAGAGGAAATTCAGAGGCTGGTGCTGATGTTTTCGGTTCGACGAGGGCGTCGAACACTGTTTGTAAGGGAGATTTGTTAGCCCCTTAGCCGATGACATCGACTATCACTTGAGTGTGGCCCAGTCATAACCGAGAAATGGTACCAAGAGAGATATGGCACAAGAAAGCCTCACATCAGCCAATGCGCGGTCGAATGTTGGGCAGTTTGAGTGTTTGTCTAGAATGCAAGGATTGGTTCTCCATTGTTGGGCACGGGCGTGGCTTGACAACCGTCAGGAGCAAGGGATGGGCAAGACTTAGGCTTGTCAAGAGTGTGTCTTGGCAGTCCGGCAAAAGATTGTGGGCAAGGATGGCACAGGCAAGTCTCGGCAGCCTAAGCAGACCGATGCGGGCGAAGCTAGCATCATGTGTGGGCAAAGCAATGAAGCATGTGCGGGCAAAGCATGCAACATGTGCTGGCAATGTTGGGGATCGTGCATGTATACGCAGCGGAATTTAAAATTTTTATATCGAACTAGTTTCGATTACATGCATAAACTAATCACATAGTCAACGTACCTTAACGCTTCCGCCATACATATGGTAATTATCGATTTAATTGAAAAACGCGTAAAACCGAAAATTACGAAACATGCTTATACTTCATTTCACAAAATCGAAACATGTAATCACGTATTACTCATGCTCGCAAATTAATAATCATACAAACATGTTCGAATCGAATTACGAAAGTTCCGATTTAATTACCTCTTGTAGCGTGAGATTTCGACGAATCGAAATCCTAGAACGAGTCACGTACAAGCTGCTAATTACCAATCCACGGGGCTGCAATTCACGGCTGGAACAAGCTGATCCAGCAAGCAACGAGCGGCGACGAACGGCAGCTGCAGCGGCGGCGCGTGGCAGCGGCAGCGACGGCGCGTGAGCGGCGGTGCGGCGCGTGCGGCGGTGCGTGGATTCGTCGGGGCAGCAGCTCATCTCCAATTAGGTTTCACCTCGTATTTTCGACCCACTCAAACTACAGCACTAGATGTAAACGAGTTAGATAACAACAAGAATAAAACGAAGGTAACGAGAGAAGAAAAACCGGCGGTTTTCCGGCGGTGGTCGGCGGTGGCGCGCCGGTGGAGCAACGGCCGAAGAGGGGAGCGGCTAGGGCTTTCGTGCTGAAAATCTTATCTCAAACTCTTGTTTGAGGTCTATTTATACCTAGGGTTTACAACCCTAGCGGGCTTAAGTCATTGGGCTTGACCCACTGATGCATTAAACCCATTCCCTCGTCGGCCTCGTTTCTAATAAACGATCGTTCACAAAATTATAACAAAATTATATTTGTGACGAGCTCAAAGTCCTCGTCGATACGAGTGCCTCTTCGAAATTTCCAATTTCCAAAATTGGAAACTTCCACTTCAGTGGACTTGCTAAATCGGGAAACTTCCCAATTTAGAAAGTTCACTAAATTCCGCATGTCTCTCTTTCTCTACGTTTATTCCAATTCGCAATTCACAATTACGAATCTTGGATTCAATCATATCGACATCCAATCGTTCAAAGATTAACACATTAATCTATGCTTGTTGTTATCAAGGATCTATATTACACGAGAAGTGTGACCCTCAATGGTTCAGGTGTATGCTAGCCGTGGGCTCACAACTCTTTGTGATTCGAACAACACATTGTTCTTATACGAACTCCTCCCAAGAGTCCCGATTAGAGTAAAACTCATTTTACCTAATCCCGATCAAATCGGTGCCCAACGAATCAAGATTGGCGTCTAGCAACTACGCATCATGATTCCCTAGATACAAATGAAGTGCCTGCAAGAACCTTATGATATAGGTAGCGTACAGTACGATCCCTTCGTAGCACATGTCCCGATTGAACTAGAGGCATTGGTTCACCGAGACCTCTTATAAAGTTCAATAACCGTGCGAACGTTCTAGGTATTATAAATCCGTTCGTGTGCGACTTAGGGAAACACATTTCCCTAATCACCCCACTATCAACTCTGGCCAGAGATTCCATGGATTATAAACCGTCAGAACACACAGGACATCCATGACTACTCAAGCGCTCTAATCCCCTACTACAATGCACAGACTTCACACTAGATTTCGGATTGCACGAACGTTGGCCCTTGGAGCGGTCCGCGGTGGGACTCAGGGACAGGTCACGATACAATCGGTCCTCTAGTGAAGTCACGGTGATGTCTGGGTCTTAAGGATTAATGGTGTACAACTATATCTTAGAAACCTATTACTCGATGAATGAGAACCACTTATAGATTTCTAGGGCGAGGGAGTTCAGTAAACTCATCCAGTATGAGCACCCACTCAAGTATGCCGATGTCACAACACCGAGGACTGATGAGACGCAGTACACATACACTAAGTGCTAGTCTCAAAAGGGAAAGGCCGGTATCCTCATTATTGGCGTAACCCATCGACTAGGAACAAGGTTTAACAGTTACATTACATTGCTGAGTTATCTCACGATTCTACTAGATCAACTCACAGTAATAGAGTAACTCGTTAGGACTATATCTATGCTGCTTGCATGGGATAACAGATATAGAATGCCAAATAAGATATTTTATTATTACGAACGAAAAAACGATTGTTATATTACAAGATAAAAGGAAAGACCACAGCCACAAGTTGGCTTGCCGGTCACCTACTCTAACAATCTCCCACTTGACCTAAAGCCAACTACTCATAAATCTAAGTCCCATCGACTCTCGATGTTTCTCGTGGACTGATCCTGACAATGGCTTGGTGAAGGGATCTACAATATTGTCCTCCGAGGTGACTCTGTCTAGCTTGACTTCACCTCTCTCTATGATCTCTCGGATCACATGGTATTTTCTCAACACGTGCTTCGACTTCTGATGAGCTCTTGGTTCCTTAGCTTGCGCTACGGCTCCGTTGTTATCGCAGTACAGCCGTACTGGATCGCTAGCGTTCGGAAATACACCCAACTCTTGGATGAATTTCCTAATCCATGACCCTTCCTTTGAAGCATTTGATGCTGCAATATATTCAGCCTCGGTGGTGGAATCAGCCGTCGTGCCTTGTTTGGAACTCTTCCAACACACGGCACCCCCGTTGACTTTGAATATATACCCCGAGTTTGACTTCGAGTCATCCACGTCCGATTGAAAACTAGAATCCGTGAAGCCTTCTATTTTCAACTCGGTATCCCCATAGACCAAAAACAAATCTCGAGTTCTTCGCAAGTACTTGAGAATGTCCTTCACAGCCTTCCAATGGGCTGGGCCGGGGTCGGACTGATATCTGCTTGTGACGCTCACAGCATACGCAATATCAGGTCGTGTACACAGCATGCCATACATTATGCTTCCTATAGCGGATGCATAAGGTGTCCTTTTCATCTCCTCGATTTCCATTTGCGTTTGAGGACGCATGGATTTCGAGAGACGAACCCCATGGGACATTGGCAAGAATCCCTTCTTGGATTCTTCCATGCTAAACCGTTTAAGAACGGTGTCTATGTACATGGATTGGGACAAGCCAAGCAATCTCCTCGATCTATCTCTATAGATCCGTATTCCCAATACGTAGGATGCTTCTCCCAAATCCTTCATCGAGAAACGTGTGGATAACCATACTTTAGTCGACTGCAACATCCCTACATCATTCCCAATGAGTAGTATGTCATCAACATAAAGTACAAGAAAAGTCACTGCACTCCCACTAACCTTCTTGTAGACACAAGGTTCCTCCGGGTTTTTCACAAATTCAAACTCTTTGATAGTTGTGTCGAACCTTTTGTTCCAACTACGGGATGCTTGTTTCAATCCATAAATGGATCGCTGGAGTTTGCAAACCTTTTGCTCATCTCCAGAAGATATGAAGCCTTCCGGCTGCGCCATGTATATTTCATCCTCAATGTCCCCATTAAGGAAAGCGGTCTTCACATCCATTTGCCATATCTCGTAGTCATACCACGCAGAGATGGCCAGCAAAATCCTAATGGACTTAAGCATAGCAACTGGAGAGAAGGTTTCCTCATAGTCAACTCCTTGCTTTTGAGTATAACCCTTCGCTACCAATCTAGCCTTGTAGGTCGATACCTTTCCATCTACTCCAATTTTCTTCTTATAGATCCACTTGCAGCCTATGGGAACGATTTTCTCGGGTGGATCTACCAAGGTCCATACCTTGTTGGAGTACATAGAGTCCATTTCGGATTTCATGGCATTTAGCCAATGTCCCTTGTCTGTATCCGATACAGCTTCGTTGAAAGTTCTAGGATCACATCCTTGGTCAACTTCATCAACGAGGAATAACCTATCGGGCGCTCTCCGAACTCTTTCGGATCTACGCAGCGACGGTTCAGGAGGTATATTAGTGGTTTGTTGAATTGGTTCATTATCTGATTGTTGTGCTTGAACTTCAGATTGTGGTTCTCGAACTTCTTCGAGATCAACTACACTGCCCTTTCTATCCGATAGAAATTCCTTCTCAAGGAACACGGCATTTCTCGAGACGAACACCTTAGCCTCAGAAACATAGTAGAATTCGTATCCCATGGAATCATCGGGATATCCCACAAAATAGCATAGGTCGGATTTTCTATCCAACTTATCTCCCACTAGCCGCTTCACGTAAGCGGAACAACCCCATATCCTAATATGTTTAAACGTGGGTTTCTTGGAGTGCCAAAGTTCATAAGGTGTGGAGTTAACTGCTTTGGTATTAACCCTATTCAGCAAATACACGGCAGTTAGGAGTGCATGACCCCACAGGTATGCCGGTAGCTCGGTGAACCCCATCATAGATCGAACCATGTCTAACAGTGTTCGATTCCGACGTTCGGAAACTCCATTAAGTTGAGGAGTTCCAGGAGGAGTCCATTGAGACAGAATCCCATTCTCTTTAAGATAGTCTATAAACTCAGTACTTAAGTATTCGCCACCACGATCGGATCGTAGTTTCTTAATACGTCTATCGAGTTGGTTTTCTACTTGGTGTCTAAAATCTTTGAACCTTTCAAAAGTTTCAGACTTATACTTCATTAAGTACACGAAACCATACCTAGAATAATCATCGGTAAAGGTAACGAAGTAGTTAAAACCACCCCTAGCACTAACGCTTAGTGGACCACACACGTCTGAATGGATCAAATCCAAAAGACCCTCGGCCCGTTCCATCTTCCCTTTGAAGGGAGTCTTGGTCATTTTTCCTTTAAGGCAGGATACACAAGTTTGAAGTGATTTAACGTCCTCCAAGGAGAACATTCCTTCACTAACAAACTTGTTCATCCTTCTCAAGGAAATGTGACCCAGTCGAGCGTGCCAAAGTTGTGCGGGGTTAAGACTTATATCTTTTCGTTTTGCTGATATAACGTTAATAGGTATTTCACTTGGATTCAGTTCATATAAGTTGTTTATAAGTTGTCCCTTACAAATCATATTTTGTTCCTTTTGTATAATGCAAATCGAATTTCCAAAAACAAAAGTAAAACCTTCATTATCCAAAACAGGAATAGAAATAAGGTTTCGAATAAGTGACGGAACAAATAAACAATTGTTCAAAACAATGGAAAAACTAGAATCCAAAACAGAAAGATAAATTGTCCCAATGGCTTCAGCAGCAACCCTTGCTCTGTTGCCCATTCTTAGGTAGGTCTCACCCACATTAAGCTTCCTACTTCTTGTCATGAGCTGCAAATCATTACAAAGATGTGAGCCACAACCAGTATCCAATACCCAAGCAGAAGATTTAACGGACAAGTTAACTTCAACTAAATACGTACCCTTTTCAGAACGTTTCTGATCGAGGTAAGCCTTGCAGTTGCGTCGCCAATGGCCCTTCTTTCCACAATGATGGCAAGCGTCATCAACTTGCTTGGTGACCTTGTCATTCTTCACTCCGCTCGACTCGCCCTTCTCAAGTTTCTTGCTCGGGCCGAAACTCCTTTCTTTCCTTTTCTTCTGGAAAGAACCTTTCTTTGCAGAAGGAGCAACTAGGAGAACTGATTTCTCCTTCTTGATCGTGGACTCATAGCTGACCAACATGTTCAACAACTCATCCAATGGTGGATCGAGCTTGTTCATGTTGAAGTTCACTATGAACAATTCATAAGAACTAGGAAGGGACAGTAGGATCAAATCCACCGAGAGCTCGGCCGGGAGGGTGACATCAAGGTTCACCAACTTCTCAAGGAGAGTGATCATCTTGAGACCATGTTCGTGGACCGAAGCCCCTTCACGCAGCCTCATGGTGATCAACTCCTTGGTAGCTGAGTACCTCGATGCCCTAGTATTCTCACTGTACATGCTTTCAAGATGGTGCTTGATATCATAAGCATGCACGTGAGACTCATACTTCCTCGCGAGCTCTGGCACCATGGATGCTAGCATGTAGCACCTCGCATGGAGGTCGTCCTTCTTCCATGCCTCGAAAGTGGCAGTCTCGTCAGCAGTAGCAGTCGCAGGAAGAGCAGCGGGGGGACGTTCATTGAGCACATAGAGACGCTCCTCGACTTGGAGCACAAGTTTCAGATTGCGAAGCCAATCCAAATAGTTTGGACCGGTGAGTTTGTTTTGGTCGAGGATTGAGGAAAGGGGATGTTTGGACATTGTTGCTGAGAAAATTTTAAGAAGACAATAATTAGAGTTTAGTTCGTAATAATCGTTACAATTAAAATTTTGGACTTTTATATTTTAATTGTTCTCCCACTAATTTTATCGAATTCCACCACCCTCTAGCAGACAATCGAGAAAACTTATTTTTCTTTAATGGGCTTTAGGTCCAATAGCGCTAATGTAACCCGTAGTTAATCTATCCCGATTACACAAGCCTAAAGGTAGAGTACTATCAATCACATCACTATGTGACCCTAAAGATCGATTTACCTCACACTTGATAATGACCTAAGTTAATCTAGCGAATATCAAAATCTTCGTGTGTCAAGTCTAGCCTACCAATATGAGATGTCATAGATCCAACTATATCAAACTAATGCAATCCCTAGTTAATCTAGCCGACCACATTAATCCAACATAATTTTATCTATGACCGTATCTCCATCTAATGTCAATTAAATTACAGCTTATCCCACAATAGCACTCCCCGCTAGCACGGCTTACTGCACTATTATGAGAGGCTACACATAATTTAATTGTTGGTAGAAGGAAAGAAAAATTCAACAATTTGGTTTTTCTTTATAGCTTGATAATTATTCTTGATTAAGAATGAGGGATTTTATTTATTAAATCTTATTAGCTCATCGGAAGTTTTAGGTTATGATCGTTTGTGATTCCTACAACTATGTTCTCTAGGTATGTGGAAACGCATATTGATCCTAAGAGAGACATACGATCATCATCGTACTTAATCACAATTATTCATCTCATGAATTAATTAATTAATACGATAAATTGCAAATATAATTAACGGACTCCCTTCATTCATAAATCAATCAAATAAAAATGAAGTCCATTAATTATTTGCCATCTAATTTGTGTTCCATTAATTAAACTAATTTAACGATTAAATTAAATAATTAATCCAACACCATTCTTTGAATTCAAATTAAATTAATGGATCAATTATCTAATTTGGGTTTAATTGATAAATAATTTCAAAAATTAAAAATCAATTAATTTTTAATATTAATTTCAGAAAATCAAATTAAAATAAATTTTTTTTTTTTTTTTTTGTTGTGCTGACCGGACCGGTCGGACTGGTCCGACCGGACCGGTTCGGTCAGCTGAAAAACAGCAGCAAAAATCAAATTTTTCAAAATTAAAAATTTTAATATTTTCTGAAATATTCAAAATATTTAATTAATATTAAAACACCCAATTAGATAACACCAATAATTCAACAATTCAACAAATCGAAGCATGCTTTCGAAAACGATAAACACGTTGACAAATAAACGATTAACCCGTGGCTCTGATACCACTGTTGGGGATCGTGCATGTATACGCAGCGGAATTTAAAAATTTTATATCGAACTAGTTTCGATTACATGCATAAACTAATCACATAGTCAACGTACCTTAACGCTTCCGCCATACATATGGTAATTATCGATTTAATTGAAAAACGCGTAAAACCGAAAATTACGAAACATGCTTATACTTCATTTCACAAAATCGAAACATGTAATCACGTATTACTCATGCTCGCAAATTAATAATCATACGAACATGTTCGAATCGAATTACGAAAGTTCCGATTTAATTACCTCTTGTAGCGTGAGATTTCGACGAATCGAAATCCTAGAACGAGTCACGTACAAGCTACTAATTACCAATCCACGGGGCTGCAATTCACGGCTGGAACAAGCTGATCCAGCAAGCAACGAGCGGCGACGAACGGCAGCAGCAGCGGCGGCGCGTGGCAGCGGCAGCGACGGCGCGTGAGCGGCGGTGCGGCGCGTGCGGCGGTGCGTGGATTCGTCGGGGCAGCAGCTCCTCTCCAATTAGGTTTCACCTCGTATTTTCGACCCACTCGAACTACAGCACTAGATGTAAACGAGTTAGATAACAACAAGAATAAAACGAAGGAAACGAGAGAAGAAAAACCGGCGGTTTTCCGGCGGTGGTCGGCGGTGGCGCGCCGGTGGAGCAACGGCCGAAGAGGGGAGCGGCTAGGGCTTTCGTGCTGAAAATCTTATCTCAAACTCTTGTTTGAGGTCTATTTATACCTAGGGTTTACAACCCTAGCGGGCTTAAGTCATTGGGCTTGACCCACTGATGCATTAAACCCATTCCCTCGTCGGCCTCGTTTCTAATAAACGATCGTTCACAAAATTATAACAAAATTATATTTGTGACGAGCTCAAAGTCCTCGTCGATACGAGTGCCTCTTCGAAATTTCCAATTTCCAAAATTGGAAACTTCCACTTCAGTGGACTTGCTAAATCGGGAAACTTCCCAATTTAGAAAGTTCACTAAATTCCGCATGTCTCTCTTTCTCTACGTTTATTCCAATTCGCAATTCACAATTACGAATCTTGGATTCAATCATATCGACATCCAATCGTTCAAAGATTAACACATTAATCTATGCTTGTTGTTATCAAGGATCTATATTACACGAGAAGTGTGACCCTCAATGGTTCAGGTGTATGCTAGCCGTGGGCTCACAACTCTTTGTGATTCGAACAACACATTGTTCTTATACGAACTCCTCCCAAGAGTCCCGATTAGAGTAAAACTCATTTTACCTAATCCCGATCAAATCGGTGCCCAACGAATCAAGATTGGCGTCTAGCAACTACGCATCATGATTCCCTAGATACAAATGAAGTGCCTGCAAGATCCTTATGATATAGTTAGCGTACAGTACGATCCCTTCGTAGCACATGTCCCGATTGAACTAGAGGCATTGGTTCACCGAGACCTCTTATAAAGTTCAATAACCGTGCGAACGTTCTAGGTATTATAAATCCGTTCGTGTGCGACTTAGGGAAACACATTTCCCTAATCACCCCACTATCAACTCTGGCCAGAGATTCCATGGATTATAAACCGTCAGAACACACAGGACATCCATGACTACTCAAGCGCTCGAATCCCCTACTACAATGCACAGACTTCACACTAGATTTCGGATTGCACGAACGTTGGCCCTTGGAGCGGTCCGCGGTGGGACTCAGGGACAGGTCACGATACAATCGGTCCTCTAGTGAAGTCACGGTGATGTCTGGGTCTTAAGGATTAATGGTGTACAACTATATCTTAGAAACCTATTACTCGATGAATGAGAACCACTTATAGATTTCTAGGGCGAGGGAGTTCAGTGAACTCATCCAGTATGAGCACCCACTCAAGTATGCCGATGTCACAACACCGAGGACTGATGAGACGCAGTACACATACACTAAGTGCTAGTCTCAAAAGGGAAAGGCCGGTATCCTCATTATTGGCGTAACCCATCGACTAGGAACAAGGTTTAACAGTTACATTACATTGCTGAGTTATCTCACGATTCTACTAGATCAACTCACAGTAATAGAGTAACTCGTTAGGACTATATCTATGCTGCTTGCATGGGATAACAGATATAGAATGCCAAATAAGATATTTTATTATTACGAACGAAAAAACGATTGTTATATTACAAGATAAAAGGAAAGACCACAGCCACAAGTTGGCTTGCCGGTCACCTACTCTAACAGGCAAGGCACGGCTGGCAGGCTGCCTAGCAACCGGCTAGTCAGTCTTGGCCGTTTAGTGCGCGCACGCTCCCGGACAAGTCAAGCGCCCTACAACTAACTTCAGGAGCAGTTTAAGGAGCGGTTGCGGCGCGGTTGAGGTCTGGAAAGCATGAGAACGGCCCATTTATAACTTGTAATAGTTAGCCAAGTGTAAAGGCATGTGTGCCGCCAAGTGACCCTACATAATTTAATGAGTAAAATTCCATCTTCACAGTATTTATATGGCTTTTATGCACAAATCCGACCATCTAGACAAAGAGGGATTCAGATTGCACTGTTGAGCATCTGAGGTCAGATTTTGTGAGTGTATTGTAGTCTTCATTCATATATTTTTGGAAAATAATACAAAGGTTCAGTTTTGCCCGTAAGCGTGCTTTTGTGTGATTGTTTTCCACTACATACTCATGATTGTTATGTTTACTTTTTTAATGAAAGTCCTTGTGAGTTCGTGGGAAGAGAATTGAAAAGAAGGGTGAAACATTTTGTGTGGAAACCAGACCGCACGGAGGCGAAAATTTCTTATGTACCGAAACTTCTGTTACAGTAACCAAGATTACTTCAATGCATACCCACTAATGCAGTTGGTCCTCAAGAAGTACACAACAATTAAGGAAATTGTTGAAACAACAATGTAGACAATATTATATATTGCAACTTTATGAAGTTTACATATATAGGTTCTACTATTCACAACATGAAAGCAATAAGTACAAATATTTCAGACCCATAAGCTAATAAATGGATTATTATATATTACTAACAAAACTCAATGTTTCTTTTCTTAGATGTATGTTGAATTGATATCAATATCAAAGAAAAGAAAGCAACTAAAACTACAGGAGGCTACTAAATATGTTTGAGAAATAACACTGATAGAGAACGAATAACTAATGCATTAACATAAAAACATTCATATGTTTTATTTTATTACATTTGGTTATTACATATGTCAATGAATGATAGTTTCACTTTGGGAGGACATGGCAACAAGTGAAGGAAGTGAACTTCAACAAATTGCAGCACAAAATTCGATCCTTTCACTCGCACATGTCACAACCAGAAAATACCAGGGCAATTAATTTGTAATTCAAAGATCAAAATCACGCTTACATAATCATATAAGTTACATAATATGTAACATAATAATATATTTATTAAGTGAATTACAGTTACAAAACAACAATGGCGTTGATAATACAAGTTAACGCTTCATTATATCAAATAAGGAAGTTCAACATCTTTAATCATGGTATATGATCATAGAATTCAATATATAAATTAAGTTTCATGCTAATTAATTATTTTATTTATTCACGAGTTAGCACAAATTAATGATCCATTGAAAATACAAGCATTAGCAATGAAGGAAAGGAATACATAACATACTTTTACGATCTAAGGTCAGATTCAAAATAACTGAGTAAATATGTCCTCAATGTCATTAAAATCAAGCTAACTCGTATCTTCTATTTTATATGATGATTATTATTTTTTGAAAGCCACTATTGAAGGTATAAAATAAATTATACATCTGGTATGATTCATTTACAAAATGAATTCAGCAATCTCCAAGAATGGAGATACACTGGCTCATAGAAAATGCAACATCTAAGCTTCGGAAACAACACCGAGGTACAAGATCAAATAATTACCCTTTTATAGAAAAGTATTACTACTATTTACTCAAATTATTAATTAAAAATGTAAAAATACACTACATATATAGGTTTCTTTTAAGACCACTGTTGCTAAATCCGCAAGGAGCTTCCCATTGATGAGCCTGGCCCTAGGAGAGCTCATCTTATAACAAGTGAAGTAGACCTATTCATATAGAACTAGAGGAAGCTTACATATCTAAGATCTAAGGGAAGTAATTCTTTCATAATGATGTGGAAGGACCCGCTACTACGATCACTTCGGTGGGGCCTCTTCTATATAGAAAAGTAGCATGACAAATGGCTGCCAAGTTGTATTGGCGAGGGTCTGCTTTCTTGGTGTCTGACATCGATGTGCCAGAGGTTTTCTGGAATCCACCGAACGGCCTACCACCTTGTCTCATTAGTAAGGAGACTATGATTGTTCAAGAAAACTAAAGAGCACTTATAGAAGAACCAACAATGTTGCATGTTGAACGTCTAGGCAATGAATGCTTGATCTCAGTGGCGAAGGTGACAAAAAAAATCTACTCAACATTTCAAACAAATTTTATTTATAGTGTTATTTTTCGTAACACAATACTTCAGGGGATTGAGCTACAAACAAGAATGCAGTTTTTTATTTATAGTGTTCTTTTTCGTAACACAATACTTCTGGGGATTGAGCTACAAACAAGAATGGAGTTTTTATTTCTCATTGCTCTTAACAAGAAGGCAACAGTTGTTAATAGGTCAACTTAATATTGTAGCATAAGCGATCGAATAAATAGAACCCAAAAACCAAAAGGCTACAAAAAATGTACACAAAATCGTCCAACGAAAAAAAACCCAAAACCCTTGAAGATGAAATACTCATGGGTGCCACGGAGACAAAAACTCCAAGACTGTAAACAAAGAGACGACTGATAAGTGTTCATTTTGCACAACTTTTACTTATCGAATCTTCGAGTTTTGGTCTTTGTTCGTCCGAGTTTTCGGCTTTATTTGTACATATTATGCGTTTCTTGTTTTATTTCTATTTTAGGTAAAGAGAAGCTATTTTTGCCGATTCGAAACGATTTTGGAAGCGAAGCCGAAAATCAAACCAAACACGTGCAAAAGTGCATTATCGCGGGTGTGGCAGTGTTTCGTATTTCAAGCATAACTTTTTCATACGACCTCCGATTGAGCTGACTCACGTGGCATTAGAAAGCTTACTTCAAGATCTAGAACTTTTGTGAAATGACAAATTGTCAAATTCGGGCTAGAAAAGGGTCAAAACAGTGTTTGAAGTTGGCGCAGAAGCCCAGATCGCGGTCCAACCTTCCTGGATCGCGATCTGGGGGGTCTTACAGAGAGCAAATTGGGGTCAGATTCAGATCGCGATCCAGCCTTCCTGGATCGCGATCTGGGGGGGTCTCACAGTACAGTTTTTGATGAAGAACCAGATCGCGATCCACCATTCCGTATCCCGATCTGGAAAGGCGGTGCGCAGTTTCCAAGGCTGCCAGATCGCGATCCAGAAGCCCAGATCGCGATCTGGGCACAAAATTCGAGACGAGATATTTTTCAATGATTTCTTCTTATAAATAGAAGGTCTCTTATTCATTTTACAAGATCTCGACCAACTCTCGATTATCTCTCGACTTCTTCGGTTTTCTCTTCGGTTCTCGCCAGTTCTTCGCGGGAAGCTTTGACGAGGGTTTCGACTCGGGTTTTTCATAAGATTTTCTTTACGTTTAGTTTATAATTTCTCGTGTTCTTCATTTTGATGCTATGTTTGTAATGAACTGAGCATTTTCTTTTAGGGAAATGAAACCTTGTATATATTGATTTTGATTTCCAGATCTGTGATCTATTTGTCGTTCTTTGATTATGTTTATGTTTTCCTGTATTAAATGCTTTCGATTGTTTGGCCAACAGTTGAATTGATTCTAAATGGGAATGAACTCGAGAGAGGATTTCTCGTTTGATTTTAGGAACACATAGCTCGGGTTGTGGAAACGGAGACGTGATGCACCTCGGGTAGCCCTTAGGGACTTGACCTAAATGCTCTCTTAATATCAGGTTCTGACGGAGACGTTGGACCTGTGGGTAGACTCTAACTACACTGGAGACGGGGGTTAGGGTATTTTAGTGTCTGGGTTAGCGAACATAGAATTGACAATAGATTCGGATTTGTAGATCTTTATCGATAGTACACTGGTGGATTTTACCCTACAAGCCATCACACGTCGGAATTCCTCGCTTGTACTGGCGAACCGTTGTTTTTATTTTTGTTTCCTTTTTGCTTCATTTCACCCCCCATTCTTTTGTTCGTCTAGATAAAGTTTAGGATAGTATAATGACGGTACTTGGTAGATTTAGGAACTTAATTCCCTGTGGATCGATATCTGGAATTCACTATTTTACAAAACGCAATACTGTACACTTGCGGTTTTTCATACGTTGGTTTTACGCGTATCAACGACAAGCAAAGGAAAATAAATATTTGCAATTAAAAAGTCTACATTTCAAGTGATGATGATGAGACCGTACAACAATTATTCAAGAAAATAAAAAAGAACTCAAATGCACCGTGTGGAAGCAAATATTTTCGGTTCATTCAAGTGAAGAAGGATTAATGAACAAGGGAATAATAACTTATGTAGTGTAGTTGGTTTTGCATAACATTGTAAAGTTTCAGCACTTGTCACTTTCAAGCAAATAAACAATAAACAACTTGCTTCTTATTTCAGACAAACAAATAAAAATTTCACATTACGTACCTATTTAGTAGACTTGGTACTAAGTGTTGATTAACTTCGCTAAAAGAAACGTATATCAATGCATTTTAGCAAATAAATATTTACGATTTACCACATATCGACGCATAATCATAGAATAGTTCATATGCTGGACGTTTAAATCACACGTTTTCAATGACAATGACCATGCACGTGTTATTTCTAGTTGTGTGAAACTTGTGCATGTGTATTCATATTATTTGTGTTTTTCAATGTTTTCTTTTTGCTACTACTATCCAAATGAAAAAAGTAGCCCACTTTTTTACACTGTACACTTTCCTCTCTTAAAACAAGTGTATCTTGCCAACATATCCAAGTTTTTATCTAACCATCAAATTGTTTAAAATAAAAATCAATCAGATGTAAACTCTACTTTTAATAGGCTCACTAGCTCTACCTAACTGAAGAAACGTCATAACCTATTCATCTTCGCGCGCTTCTCCGGTTTAACTGCCGGCCCTTTTGAGCTGCCCATATGGGAAATCTGTATAATATATAGTTGGATGGTGTGTTAGAGAGAGAAAGTCCATACAATGAGAGAGAGAGAGAGAGAGAGAGAGAGAGAGAGTCCATACAATGTATGATTTCCATTCTATCTTGGCATGCCCATCTTGTGCACCTGAAGGTTGCTCGGATTGCCTTCTTACATGCCGAAATATGTGGACGAGCACAGCAGCATCAAGAGCAGCATATTCCAGCTGTATTTATATATTCAATTGCATACATCAACTTCAAAACTTAAGAATTTTGATTCGCTGCAAAGACATTAATTAACATGTCCACAAAAAGGCAATTCGACAAAACAAAAGAGCATGCACATCAATCATTGAACACAACACGACTAACGTGATCGGAAAATGTTAAATACAAAAACTCTCACCTGATATACACTCAGAGGTCGCTGCTCCTAATTGCTATTTCGTCTAGTTTTATTCAGACCGGTTCCCAATATTTTCTATTTCCAACAAATGCATAATAACTAGTTTTAAACTTTTTTACACAAACATCAAAAAATCCGAAAAAAAAAAAAAAAAAAAAGAAACTGAAAAGATTTACCTCCGCAAGACCGGAGAGACCACCCCGTGGTTCTTTGAACACATTCTGAACATCAAGCAGCATCTCAAAGTGCTTAAAACAATTCAATTCTCCATAAGAATGTGCAAGCTGATGTACATCACACTGAAAATTGTAGCCTGCAAAATACATTATAGGAGATGAAAAATCCTAATAATATAACTTATTGCATTTGTATTTTCTAGTGTGCTCTTATAATATTTAACAATTTTGTTTTATATAAAAAGTAAATTTAAGAATTTGAAATTGAAAAAAACATAAAAATAATATATGAGTCCACTCAAGCCCACCCCCGAATTGAAAAAAAAAATCCATTAGATTATATTTATTTAGTCCACTCAATTTTTATTATTTAGTCCACCCAAAGTTCGAACTAGTGCAAAAGAAGTCCTAAGATTTTTATTTTCCTATCTTCTTGTTTTGTCAAAAAAAAAAAAAACAAGAAATCCTAAAAAAAATCGGACTGAACCCCCGAAATTTAAGTCGAAAACCTTGAAATAATCATTGTTATCATTAATTTCTTTACATTATCTTTTATTTGAATGTATATTCGGCAGCTCAAGTTATAAAATCCTGGCTTCGCCGCTGGGGAAAACCAAAAGGGTACCAGTAGCAACAACATATAATAAAGCAGACTAATGCCTTTGATAATAATGAAAGAAGGCATAGTTGGACTCAAAATCTAAAAGAACTGAATCGAGTTAATTTTCTTTTTTATTCATGCAACTTTCGAAATAGATTACAGTGTACTTTTCTTCACAGAATTATTGTGTTTCTGTACTAAAAGATGTAGACATAACTTGCCCAGTTTTAACGTACTCGGTGAGTGCAGTATGCAGGAAAGGCACTCGTCTAGCGCACTTGGAGCGTCATTATAGAGCTTGATAAGGTCTAATATGTAAACCTTCTTTTCCGAGGCTACTTGCATGATTGAAACCTGCATTATGAGACCAAATTTCATTACTAAGCTACATATATATATATATATATGTATTATCTTCAACCAAAATTAAGATATCTGTCAGAATTGCAATCTCTCCATTACTGAAACCAAATCAATTTTTTGTGTAGAGGGACTAAAAAGTAAATGAGACAGATAAACACGTGGAGGAAATTATTTCTTATTGGTCGTCTAATTAAATAAAGAGGGAAAGCAAAAACCTCATTCACTACGAGAAGGATTAGAAGCGGAGAATGAAATGAACAATAAAGAGATTAGTCGTGTGACTAAATTAATGATTCGGTATCTATATGCTGCTATTAAGTATTGAGATCGAAATAAAGAAACAACATTTTACTCTACCATAAAGCTCAAAAATGGACTATTAATTCCCCTTCTATGTTACAAATTTCAAGTTTTTTTCCGAAACAAACTTGTTGAATTTGAATGCATATCAAAGTCCACTCATCTGTTGAGACAGACTACATGTTACGACATTAGGTGACGTAACAGAATTGTTGTGTTGTCACAGTAATAAATCAACGAAAAGCAGAATAAAGAACACAACAATTTAATGTGGTCCAGATACAAACGTACCCTACGCCAATCTTCTTTATGGCCTGGTAGAAGAAACCTGTTTTGTTGCCACACCTGCCGTGCAGACAGGGCTGCAGCACGGGCTGCACCCTTCAAAGCCTTTATGCTGGGATTTTTCTTATTAAAGCTCCATGGGACTCATATGAGGTTGAGGGCCTTATATAGACACGAAATCCACCACCCTAAACCTAACTTGAGCCCTAAGAAATCGATTAACTAGGTAATAGAATCCTAGTCGATTTCTACTTCTATTCTAGATAAGTACAAAAGATACCTAACTAGAATATAATACATGGAAATAAATCTAAGTCCTAATAAAAATATTACAAGAATAGGACTCTAATTAATTCCAAAATAAACATGGAAAACAAATCTTTGCCAATCTTTAATTTCCACGTATGGCGGATTTCTTCAATCTTCACAAACGGAAATTTGGTGCCAACAAAACTTAATTCCCCTTTCATAGCTATTACTTGACTGTTATAAATTTTTCGTTAGGTCTTAGGTGGTAGACAGCCTCTACTCTACGCTCCGTTCTCTACACAACATACACTTGAATTCGTATCTAACTGTCTTTTGAATCCTTGAGGATTTAGTAACAACATAGGATAAATATTAAATGAAAAGAGATGAAGATAAATGTATAATAATCAGATAGTTATGCACTACACGAAAATTAAAATCACAAGAACTTATTTTACTATAAGTGATCGATGATTTATTTAGATCAAATCGAATGAATGATATTAATGGAGATTTCAATTCGGATTTAATATCTCCTACCTACTTTATGACATGAAAGATTGAGATAATGTAGTGATATTTAAATACTTGAAAAAATTCAATTATTGTAATTTTGTGATCGATTTGTGAAGTAAACACATACCAGTAACAACAAAAATGCTTAGATGTATGCAAGCAAGACAAGAATTGTGGCGTTACACGTATACACGCAAGATAAGTACGGTTGCGTTAAACATATACCAACAATGAAATGCTTAGACGTATTATTATTTTCATTGATTCCATATACATATATAATTTTTAAACCTCGTGGGAGAGATTGTTAAAAAGTTTAAGTTTGAAAATATCAAAAACAAACTTAATTTTGTAGCACCTACGAACTTTTTTAATTCACACTAGAGGAAGTTGTTTCGTCCGAATAAATTTGTGGCTACGTGCATAATCGTAACACTATAAATAGGTACTAATGTCTTAGGTAGTAGACACTCTACATTACTCTTCACTATCTCTACACAAATATCGACATGCATTTTAAACATCAAAAAAGGAAACCTTTCAGTGTTTCCGGTAACAAGACAAGGTCATGTTTGTAATTTTCTTAGATCTTGCACACAATGAAAATGCTGATGATGGCCTTTATATATTATCTTGAGGTGTCGTGAACGTAATGGAAATATTTTTATATAAATGAAATAATTTTCGAAAACACGTGAAATACTTTTCAAAATCTTAAAATACTTTTGAAACAAGTTAATATATATTAATAACAAATGCATGTAATCAATAATGTTATGAAACACTATAATTGCAGACATAAAACTAGAGTTACCCACATGCTCGTGAAGGATATTTTTTTTAGAATTAATTCACAATTAGCTCGCTGTATGTTGAATTTGAAGCTATCAATCATGTCGCTTACTATTAGTTATGTTGATGCAACTTTTGCTACTTAACACCAAATCGACCCCAAATTCCACGACATATGCTTGTTTTACATGCATGATCAAAATAATTTTAATTAGATGCTTAAGAAACCTCTACCCCAATCTTTCAATGCTCCGTGGTTAGTCAAATGGCATAGTTCTTAAATTGAAAATTTAGAAAGATGCTATCATTATTAAAAAGAATGAAAGACTCAATAAATTAATGATTCTTACCTTATTAATAAGAGTCTCACATAAAGGTACTGAGAGATCCACATGTACATGCACACATTGAAGTTGCTCTCGCACATGCATATGCAAGGAGGTGCACAAACGCATATATTCACATGCAAAATGGCACATGACAAATCAAGCAGATCGAATCATAGACAAAAGATTCGTAGAAATCTAACATTTCCATGTTTTAGGATACTATTCAACAGTTAAGTGTCAAAAAGATACAAGAAGAAGTGCAAAAGGACGACATGTAGACAATTGGGCTGCCACAAATACATGCTCACTCTTACACACGCATATGCAAAATTATAACTAGAGGAGAAGATAAATTCGACAAGGAAACAAAACTTGCACAGCAGAGGCGCATAGGAAGTGAAGACTGCATTCAAAATACTCGACATAGTTCCTCGAAGTTCAAGACATTTTAAACAATGTAATAGAAAGCACAATTTTCATATGGCGCTTGTTTTAAAGTAACCAAGGGCAGAATATATAGGGGCCGGGGAGAGTAACGAATTCGAAACTGAAACTACCTTACTGGGTTTGCTGCCCTTTTAGTAATTAGGCTTCCATTCACAGTCAAGGCCAACAACTTTGCATCCCTTAAAGTAACGTATTGCGTCACGCAAACCATTAATATCATCAACCCAGCAAACATCGTCAATGGATAAATAATGAAGGTTCAATTACCGACGATTTAGAAGATCTCATTCAGGCTCTGAAAATTGAAAATTGTAAATTGCTGATTAGGTAACAAAAATAAATAGCACCTAACTCAATGTGATCGCCAATTTTCAGAAAGAAAAAAAGGACTTCCTATAGACAAACTAAATAATTCACATAAATGGAGGTTCTTAGTTTTTCCCTCCATATACCCTAAAGTAAAGGATATGCAAGGGTACATAACGGAAACTGTCACTTGACGATGAAACTAAACAGAAAAAATTAATTGAAAATAAACCTTTTAAAAGAACCATACTTGCTAAGGAGCTAAAAGGTGAAATACAAGGCTGGAAAAGGATGCAGACATCGTATGAATATGAAAAGAAAAACATTTTAATTCAAGACTTTGACAAATTCACTTGGCGTTATGTTGTATATGATCGTAATTAAATCCCAATAAAATGATGAGAATGATTCTTCATTCACATACCTTTGGAATTCAAGAAACCTTCGAGGGAGTAACGATCACAGAGCTCTTCAACCTTTTCATAATAACCATCTTCCATTGCAAGATAAACATGAAATGTCAACTTTAGGCTTAAATGTTCTATTCATTTTCTTCTTTTTTTTCTTTTTTTTTTGTTTTAGTTAATTTTGAAAATACCATGTGAAATTGGTCGAATGTATTTGCTCCAACAAATTAGCAAGCTAGTTTTATGTCGATGCATACAATTTTGGTCCGAATGGGTAAAAGAGCAACTTCAGCGACTTCCCAAATATTCAATAAGCTGCCTATCACCTTTAGCTCTTGCTTCTGCAATATCCCACACACCTTTTTCTGCTAGCTTCTTCAGTGCACTGTAATCATATATTAAAAATTTATGATCCGAACAAATTGATCAAAGGTGATTGATTAGCACTAAATAAATAAAATTGTTAGGGGAACTTGCCTTTCTTTACCCTGATGATAGAGTTCCGGGAATTCCTCACGCAAATTATTTTTCTTTATAATATCATAAGCAGGTTTCAATAATTTCTGGTCAACGTATTGTTGGACAAGCAAACACAGCATTGACTTTCCCATATACGTTGCCCACTTCTCCGCCACTTTCTGCTCATGTCGGCATTCCAACATTTTCAGTAAAAAAGACTCTCCACACTCGCGGATAGAAAAGTGTATCAACATATCAACAGCAGTCGTATACGATTGCAAGTCTATTAGCTTGTCAACGTATTTCCCAACCACTTCTTTCGCTGTGCCGTCAGTTTTAGCACGACGCATGACTTTATCAATATCCGTTAAATCGAAATCAAAAACCTGAACAATCTTAACTACGACACCTTCGTCGTGAGTCACTGTACCACCAATGATGTCCAAGAATAAGTTTGCAGCACAAACTTTTGCCTCGATTAAATCTTCATTGTTCTTTCCTAATTTCAAGAAACGGCAAAGAGATGATAGTACCAAATGGCTGAATCCATCACAGTATGAATCAAATGTAGGCAATATGTAGAGGCAGCGAGCAATTAGAATCGCTGGTCCAACTTTGGAATTATTGAGTAAAACTAGATATAGCTGCTGCTGTAATGCATGGAATTTCTATGTTGCTTTACATGTTCCTATATCAAAATAAGTACATACATACTCAACTGTTAGGCCAAAGGTAAAGTAGTGTCTAAGATTCGATTTAGCAGATAATATTTATGGTCCTTTATAGACTTCAAATAAGATGTAAAAAATTTTAAGTTCAACTTCAAATAGTTCTAAATTCAAGAGAAGCAACCGAATCACGGGTATGGGAAAAGAGAAAGATGATGTTTCTAAATCAAGAAAGACCCAATTTGAGGACAAAGATTGCGATGCTACGTTCATTACCTATATCAGACGGCTAAACCCCTCTCATTTTCTAAGTCGTTGTTATATTACATATATATTAAATAATAAGGGAAGTGTTTAGCACTCTATTTACCATGAGCGTAACATTCTCTTAGAAGATACAAGAATACCAATGGAGAAACATTGGAAAGATCAAAAAATGCATGCTTGGAGACAGAGGTTTGTGTATTTTTCGAAGTTTCATCCATTCCCATAGTTAAATATGAAAAAACCTGCACGAGACAAAATCAGCGCGTCACATTAACTAAACATTGGTAAAATACACAAAATGAAAATAAAAACGTTGCTTCACTTCTGTTACTACAAACAAGATTCATGGTTTTAAAAAATAATGAAATTCACAATCACATTACGACAATTCAATTTTAAAAGACACCGATACAGTGTATCCCCTTCACCAAAACAAGCATTCATTAAAAACTAAGAAGCAAATTATTTGCAATTCCTAGCCTGTTCTAACATGAAAATACATGTACAAAAAACTTAGGACTGTATTGTGTGCAATATTCTGTTTGCTCCGTCTTATACATTACATATAAGAATTGGGAAAACCCAAGATTTAAATATATGCTTCAAAGGGAAAAGAAAAAAAAAAAAGAATTCCTCTCACATTTTATGCATCATAAGTGGCTCTTTGTTAACATGAAGTGGAGTAGCATAAGCATATACCTATTTGATTCAAAAAACCACGTAAATTAGTAAAATAATAGTTGTATTTCTATTTGGACTTTTCATTCAAGGATTTTGGCTCAATTTAATAAACACAATCGCGAAGAATGAACTTGTAATGACCACATTAAACATGTGATAGAAAATCTGCTACGATGAATAAAGCTAATACCAAAACATCAAGAGTAGCATTCAAGCCACGAAATGAAAAGTGGAAAACGTGTTTCGTATCTCAAGACAAATTCGCATAATTTATTTTTTTTACACCAGATGAAGTAAAATAAAATTTGTTTCTATATTTTCAATTTCTGAAAATAGATCCTACATTTATTGGAATCTGAATCACCCTAGATTATACAATTCAGCTTCAAGTTTCAGATCAACATAAAAAAAAAAAACACAATAAAGAAGATCATATACACAAGGAAACAATAATTTCCTAGGAATAATATTTATCAAGAAAAATGGTACTTGTACAACATGATCATGATCATCGATTATAAGATCAAGCTTGCCCGAGACAGTAAATTGATTATAGGCTTGATATTCTGTCAAAATATCCAATGTGATTATTCTTTTTCCAATGAAAACGATAGAATACTTTCTACGTCAAAGGCAAGGCTAGATGAAAGTAGAACTAAAACTAGTTAATATGTTTTTATTTAAAAAAAACTTGTTCAATACAAACACGATAGCTAGAGTTATTGTAGTATTACAAATGGAAGATGGGACGGGATTTCAGATCGTGAATTTTCTTGAGCGACTGAAGATGCTTCTACATTTGCATCTTTACTCCTCCTAGTTATAAGGCGACGCGGTATTATATTATTAGGTAGGCATTTAACTACACAATTAAGTTAGCAAATAAAGAATAATACGTAAAATACACCATTCGCTCTTAAAAATATTAGAAATGGTTCCACGCAATTAATTTAAATTCTCTCTCAGGTTCTGTTAATAAAAAGTCTCAAACAATCTGTATATGTGAAGAATTTATTTATTTAATGTTTCAAACATGTACAATTTATTCTCAACTTTTAACAATTAAGAAAAAATGAAGCCATCCATCACCAGGGAAAATAAAAACTAAAGGATTTTATATACTTCATATGAGTAAGGGTTTCCAATTATATCCATCAAATAACTATTTGGACCACTCCTTTGCGAATCGATAATACGAATTATAAGTTGTAATACTCAGTAGGATTCAAGCACTACATAATCGTAGTAGAGTTGCACCATTAAACTACAATCAAATGTAAATTAGATGTTTTTTTCTGAAAAAAAAAAAAAAAAACGTTAATCCAGTGGAGAAAAAATTCAGGATAGGACTTGTTTATGAACCTTGAATTAAAGGATCTCTATTGGCTCAGCCGCCTGTGTTAGAAAAATCAAGTGCACCGGCGAGGTGTGCGGTGTTACCGGTGGTGGTTAATCTAGCAGCGATGGTGGGTTGTATAAAATGAGAATAATGAGAATAATAAAGTTGTTTTGGGAGAGAAGAAGCTGAATTCATCACAATTTAAACGTTTAGGAGAGTGTGAATAGTGCTTCTCAATTTATTTTTCAATTTTTTTAACCAGATTTACCCTCAAAACGGCGCACTAAACAATATATCATATTAACCTCTAAAATAATAATTTTTTTAGAAAATAATTTTTTGTTTTGAATTTTTTTTATCCGGCATTGATTTTTTTTTTTTGAAAACTTTTTTTTTCTGAAATTTCTTTCCGGCCGGTCAACCACCGTTGACCGCCGGCCTCCGGCATTAACTTTTTTTTCGAAATTTATTTTTTCTTAGAAAAAAAATATTTTAATTAATATTAGTGTTGGCTACTAAATTACTGTCTCAAACAGTAATATTATTGTTTGGGACAGTAATATTATGAATATTATTTTTCCGACAGTAATATTATTAATATTACTGTCTAAGACAGTTAAATTACTATTGGAGACAGTAATTTAGCAGCCAAGACAGTAATATTAATAAAAATAATTTTTCTTAAGAAAAAAAAAAAGAAAGTCAATTAACAGTTAAATTACTGTATTCGACAGTTAAATAACTGCTGGAGACAGTAATTTAGCAGTCAATACAGTAATATTAATTAAAAATATTTTTTTTAAGAATAAAAAAGTCAACTAACAGATAATTTTTTGTCTCCGACAATTAAATAACTGCTGGAGACAGTAATTTAGCAACGAATACATTAATTAAAATATTTTTTAAAAAAAAGGTCAATTAACAGTTAATTTACTGTCTCCGACAGTTAAATAACTGCTGGAGATAGTAATTTAGCAGCCAAGACAGTAATATTAATTATAATAATTTTGAAGAAAATAAAAAAAAAGTCAATTAACAGTTAAATTATCGTCTCCGACAGTTAAATAACTGTTGGAGACAGTAATTTAGTAGCCAAGACATTAATATTAATTAAAATATTTTTTTTTAAGAAAAAACAAAATTATAAAAAAAAAAACAAAAAAAAAAAGTCAACGCCGGAGACCCGGCGGTAAACAGCAGTTGGTCTCCGGTGGTGGCGGGTCAAAATTGAAATTATGGTTAAAATTGGTTAATTGATGAAATTGGGCTAAATTGGAGTGTAAATCATGAAATTGGAGTTCGATTGAGTTTCAATGGATTGTGGGTAATTTTGGTATATATAAAAGGATTTTCCCTGTTTGCAAATAAGTTTGAATGAGCTGGATTTATTTGAAAGACAAAATGGGGCGTGAGGGTATTTATAGGAAAAAATAGGCGGTTCACGGTTCACATAACTCCAGAACCGGGCCCGTCCAGAGGGACACGGGCCGGTTCACAGTTCCGGTTCCGGTCCCGGTTCACCGGTCAAGGGGCCGGTCCGGTTCGTCAACGGGTCGGTTCCGGGCCAAAAACCGGGTCATGGTCGTGTCTAATTTCCCGTCACTTTGCCCTTCTCAAATGTAAATTGATCTTAGGGTTAATAGTAAAGAGGTTCATAACAAGGACACTTAATTAAAAAACGCACATGCAATTTTTTTGTCTTTCAAATAATTCCAGCTGATTCAAATTTATTTGCAAGTAGGAAAACCCTTTTATATATAAAAAAAATCTATATATTATATAAAAAGAGGATATATGTCCTCTTTGAATTACATGTGGCAAATTCCTATGTCATTTCCTCAAATCGCTTAGTTGGCAATAAATTGATGATGTGTAATACTCAATTGCTTATTAGCATTTTAATCTTGGTATTTTAAGGTCTTTCATATTTAACATTCGCACATTCATTTAACAATTACCATATATATATAATATTTCATGCATTTAATATCCTATAAATTCGAAAAATCTATCTTTTTAATATTTTAAATTTTTTCGAATTATATTTTCCATCTATAATTGTTTTTTAAATTCACAAAACTCAATTTTTAATGTATGAATATTCAACTTTTTTATAATACGTATACATTTTCGATTTTTTTTTATATTATGTATATATTTTTGAATTTTTTTATATTATGTTTATATTTTCGTATTTCTATGTATTTTTTCAGTATTAATTCTTTGAAATATATTATATTTATAGAATTTCGAAAATTTAATTGCCCAGTGCTGAATTTCGGCGGGGTTCTTCTCGGGCGAATCGGGGCCAGCGCAAGTCAGTTCTCTTCTCAATTGCGCATAAGACATGAGATAAGGGTGCCGTGAGAGGTTGATATGACTGATATCGGGATCCTTTAATGTCTGGGGCATTGCCTCGGCCAGACATCGTATCTCTTCGTGGTAACAGAGGCTCCTTACTCTTCCTCGCTTCGTTAGCCCGCGTATTCAAGGTTTGGTGAGATTCTTCTATCTTCTGCTGTCGGGCTTCTTCTAGATTAATGAACCTAGATGCTCTTCCCAATAAATTATCGAAATCAGGTGAGGGCTCCAGTGCTAGAGCTCGAAAGAATTCATCATCCCTTAGTCCTTGCGAGAGGGCTGCCATTAGCACCTCGTCGCTAGTAGTGGGAACTTTTAAAGTAGCTGAAGTGAACCGTTTGATGTAGTTCCGGAGACTTTCTTTCTCCTTCTGTCGAATGCTGAACAATGACAGCGAAGTTTTTTTACATTTCTTCGAGCTAGCAAATTGATTCATGAAGGCCTTGGCAAATTGCCCAAAGGAGTGTATGCTTCCGGGCGGTAACAAACCGAACCAGGATTGAGCTGGCCCAGCCAGAGTGGGGACGAAAGCACGACATTTCACTCCTTCAGTGAGTTGATGGAGTGATGTTGTGTTGTTGAACCGACTCAGGTGCTCAGCTGGATCCGATGTGCCGTTGTATTCAAATAAAATAGGTCGATAATTAGCCGGTATAGGATCGTTATCGAGATGCTTGGCGAAAGGGCTGGTTCCTTCGAGAATTTGTGCTAGACCGCTCCGCAAAGCCTTTAGTTCGTTTATATCTCGCCTCAAACTATCGACCTCGGTCCTGACGCCCTGACTGTTGCCTTCTCCGTTTTCCGAGTAACTATCGCATTCATCCTCAGCTCGCTCTTCGTTCGGGGGGCGCCTAAGGACCCTCCTAGGCCTGTTACCCTGGGGTAAAGACTGAGTGTAGTTCCGGATGGCCGTAGTGATCATGGCATCCACCTCGTCTTTGGTATACATACGCTCGTTAGGAGGTTGAACCGGGGCTGTGACCGATTTTTTCGAAGCGGCTTCACCACTTTGAAATTCAAAAGAAGGACTACCCGAGAAGGGAGGAATATGGCCTTCCTTTTCGGGTGTGACCAGGCTGCATCCCGACTTATCCTTCAGAACAGACGACGGATCGGCAATGGGCGTGTCACGGGCTACTGCGTCTAATTCTTTTTGCAAGTTTCGGGCAATGGTGTCTCCTTGTTCCATAGTTCTCCACGTTTATAGCTCAGATCTGGACTTCTAGGGGCAGATGTAGTATTTTCCTGGAAGTTGTGCAACCAAAACTTTAGAACTTTCCCACAGACGGCGCCACTTGATTTGGTCCGTGGGGCTCTTTTCCTTCTCCGAAGCGCGTAATCCAATCTCCGGTAGAAAAACCTGCAACGCCGGGGGGGAGATCCCGGCGGGAAAGCTCCGACGATCAAGTTAGTTTGATCTTCAAGTATTATAATAGTAAAAGTATATGTAAAAAACGTGTGTGTAAATAGGTAATGCCTTCTCTATTTATAGATGATGAAACCTTGACCTCCAAGGTTTCCTTTTTTAGGGTTTGCTCCCCCTTCAAGCCACGTGTCTTGGGCCTTTATTATTTGGGTTTGTTTCGCCTCGTTCTTACACTGGTTTGCGAGCTACGGTATTTTTAACTCGTCATTCGGGGATCATAGTTTGATATTTCCCCTTGTAGCTAGCGAATTGATCCTTCTCGGTTCATATTTATTCGTCTCGGTCAGGATGGCCCGTATCATTCAAAAAATCCAATATAATTGCAGAGATATAATACATGTTTGTGTTTTTATAATGGTAATAATTTTATTTTATTTTAATGATTGTTGGTCGTGGAAACTTAACTATACGGAGTGGTTTTCATGTTTACGTAGCTGTTATACAGAGTGGTTTTCATGTGTGACATAGTTATCATAGAGAGTGATTTTCGTGTTTATATAACTATTTATACAAAGTGGTTTTTATGTTCATGTAGTTGTTATACATAGTGGTTTTCAAGTTTACATAGTTGTTATACACAGTGGTTTTCATGTTATATAGTTGTTATACAGAGTGATTTTCATGTTTATATAGATGTTTATACATAGTGGTTTTCATGTTCATATAAAGTGGTTTTTATTTTAAAAAAAAACTGAAAGAAAAAAAAAACCATTTTTAAAAAAAATCGAAATTAAGAAAAAAGAAAAACCATGAAAAAACGAAAATAAAAATAAAACCATTTTTTAAATTAAAATAAAAAACATGAAAAATATAAATAAGAAAAAAAAAATTTCAAATAAAAAACCGAAATAAAAAAAAATTACAAAATTTTCTTTTAAATCGAAATAAAGAAAACCATTAAACAAAATAAAAAAGAAAAGGAAAAAAAAAACTGAATTGGCGTGATGAAGGGAATTATTTTTGGAGAAGATTTGGGTGTCGATTAATGGTATAATTTTTTTTAAATTGAATGATTATACTAATTAATAATTAATGGGGGCATATATGGTTTTTTAGGCCCATTAAACTTATGTCAAATATCATTTACAAATAAAGGATTTATCAAGAAGTAAAATTTCAATGAGTGTGTTTGCCATATAGCCCCTATATCTAATGAGGGGGATTTGTTAAATTTTCCCGTCTTTATATTGTTGACATAATGTATGTCCTAATTTTGGCCATCAAATGCAAACACGACTATTTATAGGGGCTATATGATAAACACCATTCATTGAAATTTTACTTCTTGATAAATCTTTTATTTATAAATGATATTTGACATAAATCCAATGGGCCTGAAATACCACATATGCCCCACTAATTATTAATTAGTATAATTATTCAAATTAAAAAAGACTTATACCCATAATTTACACCCAAAATCTTCTCCAAAATTATTCCCCCATCATATCACGCCAATTCTGTTTTTGTTTTTCCTTTTCTTTTTTTGTTTTTTTTTTTATTTTAGTTTTCTTTATTTCGATATTTATAAAAAATTGTAATTATTTTGTTTATTTATCTTTTATTTTTTTCAGTTTTTTATTATAAATTCTTTTTTTTCCTTATTTATATTTTTCATATTTTTTTATTTTAATTTTAAAAAATGATTTTATTTTTATTTTTCGTTTTTTCATGGTTTTTTTTCTCAAGTTCGATTTTTTTTTTTAAAATGGTTTTTTTTATTTTCTTTCCAATTTTTTTAAATAAAAACCACTCTTTATAAAATTGAAAACCACTCTGTATAAAACAGTTATATAAACATGAAAACCACTCTGTATAATAACTATGTAACATGAAAACCACTCTACATAACAACTATGTAAACTTGAAAACCACTCTGTATAACAATTATGTCAACATAAAAACCACTCTGTATAAACAATTATATAAACACGAAAACCACTCTATATAACAGCTGCAACATGAAAACCACTCTATATAACAACTATGTAACATGAAAATCACTCCGTATAATTACAAATTCCCATGACCAACAATCATTAAAATAAAATAAAAAAATCTGAATAAAAATACAAACATGTATTATATCTCTGCAATTATATTGGATTTTTGAAGCTCCCAACGGAGAAAAGTGAGAGAAAAAACACATAGAGAGTGAGAAAAGGAGAGGTCATTGTCGGTTGCTAAACAAACAGTAACACCCCTAAAAGAGATTAAAGGGTTCTTCTTTGTTTGCTTCGTTTTTGTGATTCCCATGTGGTTTGGTGTTAAATCTTGAGTTTGCCGATTAAAATGGAGGTTATTAGATAGGATAGAGATAATATGGTCATTAAATAGCTAACTAACTCCCTAATTATTAGGATCCCTTAATGGAAAAAATATTATATATCTTTTAATATCAGAATTAAATATACTTTTTTTTTGTAAATTAGGGGTATAATGGTGAGAATTAAATGTTTTTAATTAAACAAAATTATTTTGGATTTATCTTGAAAATGTAAAATAAAATTGGACTTATTGTAACGATACTTGTGTAATGAGGGAGTTTTGTCAAATTACCCCCTATTTATAATATGTAACAACCACATGTTTTTGAAATATATTGTAATTGCAATAACTATATAGAATAAATAAAAATTGAATTTATCTAACAAATATTAAAATACAATAAAATAATAATATTATGAATTTTGAAACTTAAATCATGGAGGGTATTTTAGACAAAAAACATGGGATCGGTTTATTTAAAAAACTATTTTTTATCTGAATCTATGTGCATTTAAGTTCCTTAACTTGTTATTGGCCTATTTGCCATTTACCCTTGAATTAAAGCACTTATCATTATTATTTATTACTTTAACCATTGAAAATATTTCAGCTACAATTAACTATTAATGCCCCGTTTGGTTGGCAAGATAAAATTAGTCAAAATAAAATTAAATAATCTAGTGAGACCCAATTATTTTATTGGAGCTTGAAACGTCTAACAAAAAAAACTCATTAGAAGGAAAGATAAGGCAAGATAAGCCATGATTATATAATTTTGGCGGATCGACCCGACAATTTATTGAGGATACAAAACATCAAATTAAGTCCAACTATTTAGGTAATCATAACTTATCTTGGCAACCAAACGAGGCCTACTCAAACTGAGTTAAACCAAGATTAGAAGTCAAAACTAGATATTAGATAGATTCAACATGAAACCCAAACAAATTTAAAACTAGGGGTTTTGTAAGGTCTTTGAGCAACAACTTTGTTAATCTAGGTTTAAGTATTTTATTTTTTTTCACCAAAAAGCACATATCTTTTACATATATGATTAATAAAGGTAAAGTTAATGTTTATGTTAAAATTACCCACAACCCTATAAACTCAATTCATAATTGAAACGGTAATTTAACTTCAATTTCTTTAATCTTGACCACAAAAATTCGATTATAACTTTTTTTTCCTGAATTTTTTTCGTCACTCCAGCGCCGGAGCTGACTTGATTTTTTACACCTCTTAAAATACGGCTCATCGCCCCCATAAAAAAACCCTAGACAAGATTGAATTAAAACATAACTGAAGTATAATGTGATAATTGAAGATAAGGTGATAATCGACCATGTTGCAAAACTTGGCGTTTGGTCAAAAATTGCAGGCAAGATCCTTAGGACTACACACTCTTCCTAAAGCATATATTTGCATACGTTTTAATGTTTATGTTGGCCAATATTCTAACAAATAATTTTTTTTGTTGAACATAGTCACTAACATATTATTTGCTATAACCAAAGTAACACTACGCAGGCAACTCAACCTGTCATTTTCTCGTTTAAGTTTTTTCTCCGCAACCAGCAATTTGAGAAGCTGCTGTTGAAAAGTACTTAGTTCCGTTAGAGCACCTTTATTAATATTGTTTTTTAAGATTTGTTTCGCTTGTATTACGTAATTGTAAATGAATGTGTACCATACCGAATATTTCTTTTTATATTTGTCATGTATTTTTCTGTCGAGTGGATTCAGCAAAATGGTAGTGGAGTCAGCACATGCTATGCCCATGTCAGACATTAAAATGGTAGGGGATGAAACTTTTATAGCCATCTGATTGGATTTCAGAGTCTTTGAGCAATAATATTAAATATTGTCTCAAAGGTAGAAATACAAACGAGTTAATTTGTAAGGAAAAAAGGGTTTCAATATTAAATTAGTGTGAAAAGAGAAAGGAACTGTAAAGAATTTTATACACAAAAAACGGAAATTTCAGTGAAAACACTGAAAAACCCCATTGGCAGTCAAAATACAAAATAATAAAGTAATAAATATATATGTCTATGAGAAGAAACGTGATCATCTTAAAAACAGATCACCTTAAGTAGTTGAAATAGAGGGAGTTGGGAGAGAAAAGTGGATCACTGCTCATGTGCTAGATGGCTCTGAGATACCTGTGAACAAAGAACACGTGAACTAAACCGGGGTTGATCCGGCAAAAACCCTTCCGACGTTCAAGTCAAACATGCGGATTGTAGAAGAAGTTGAGAGAATACGAATTGTCGAATTATCAAAATAATAGGGCGTACATTTAATAAATGAATTAAATCGTTATTTATACCTTGTCGATTGGGCTGAGGTTAATTTGTGGGGCTCAAACCTTTTTTGAAGATGATTGGGCTTTCGTAATAGTGTTCTTCTAAATCGGGTTCGTGGCCCAGTAGATAGAGAATTGTAAGCTTATTGAGCTGACCCAATTAGGCATATCATTAGCCCCCACTCTCAAGTCGATGAGGGAGCCAAGTCGAAAAGGGTACCGGATCGTGTCGAGAGTAGATCGGTGTTGTAGTGTTACGTCAATCATTAGCGTGGCGTGGAAAATAATAATTTGCATTTATCCGTTTGAGAGCGCGCGCAATTTGGTGAGGCGCGTTGGAGAGAACGCGCGATTTAGTGAAGCGCGTCGAAATTCACGCACGATTTGGTGAAGCGCGTTGAAATTCACGCGCGATTTAGTGAAGCGCATGAAAATCCGCACGCGGTTTAGTGAGAGGGAGCTGACGTACGATTGGATGGAGTGGAGGAGGGCTGCCTTGGAAGCAGCGCGATTGGATGGAGGGAGGAGGCCTGATGTGCGTTGAAATTCGTGCGAGGTTGGTGGGCTGACGCGTATGGAAAACCGAGCGATTGGATGGAGGGGAGGGGATGGCCGCGCGATTTGACAGCATTGAAGTCGTGCGGCGCGTGCGCTGCACGCGCAGAGAGAGAGGGGAGCAGGGGCGTGCGATGCACGCGCGGAGAGGGGAAGCGCAGGCGTGTGCGCTGCACTCGCGGAGGGAGAGTGCTAATGTAAAGTGCGTGGGTAACACGCGCGCGTGGGTACGTGGCTCCACACGCGAGTCCGCTTTTTATTTCTCTTTTCTAGGCGTGCGCGGACCGAGGCGCGCGATTTGCAATCGTGCGTATCGTGCACGCGCTCATCTCTTTTTTTTTTGGAAGGACACGTGACCTGAGTGGCGCAAAATTGTAGGTTCTTCATTTTGTCTTCATACTTAGAGTAGAAGGGTTTGCCCACTACTATTTTATTTGATGTTTATATTGTATCACATTGTCATTGGTTTGACGCGTTGCTCGTATATATTTACATTTAACATTGTGCGCGATGTACTTGATGAGGGATGAGTCTCTCAAGATTTTTTGATGGGGATCGTGTCTCTTGTTAGACCTCATGGGTCGTAAGTATGTTAGGACCGTGGCCACGTTTTAAATGTAGGACCCAATGAAAACAGATAGAGAAGTTGATGAAATCAAGCTGGCCAAGCTATATAGATCATCATAACATCTCTAAGTGTTCTCAGGGTTAATGTTGAGTTGAGCTAATAATTATGTAGTGACAGAGCAATAACACCGAGTGTAAGGCAAATAATTTGTTTTATTCATTGCTTGAAAATGTGAAGGTTACAAGCCTACTTGAGGCAAATGTAACTAAACAAGTAGAGAGCGAATCGCTCGAAATACTTAAACTTGTACTAAGTAGATGATGTAGGTTTTTCGTCCAATTGATGTAGAGAGGTGAGGGGATGCATTATCCTTAGGGTAGAATAGTCCCCCAATTTAAGATGATGTGATCACTAACTTTGTTATGGCCTCGAAAGGCTCCAAGTTTCATTGACATCATTGGAAGTCCAGAGACGTAGGAGATCGTCCATGAGATGTCGACGATTGTCGTCGGTCATCTCTTCGCCGGGTGTCGAAGTGATCTTCATCTCTTTTCCTCTTGGGAGGAGCGAGGGTCGAAGCTTCTTAGATGCGCACGTGTTTCCCAGCACGACTCAATAACTCCTCCAGAGTGGCTGGAGGTCTTCGGGCGATAGATTCCTTGAATCTACCTTGCTTCAAGTTTTGTTGAATGATTCCAGAGAGCATGTTTCCTCCCACGTTAGGAACTTTATGAGCTGCCTCTACAAATCGTTGAATGTAGTTGCGGAGGGTTTCGCCCTTTCTCTGAGTGATAGTGAAGAGGTACGCGGGAGTCTTAGCGTACTCCTTGTTTATAGCGAAACGGTTGGTGAGCGATCCGTCAGTTGGGAGAGAGCATCAATTGACCCAGTGGGTGATAAGTGTTCATTTTGCATGATTTTCACTTATCAATTCTTCGAGTTTTGGTCTTCGTTCATCCGATTTTTCGACTTTATTTGTATATATTATGTTGTTTTTGTTTTATTTATAATTTAGAAAAAGAGAAGTTGTTTTTGCTGATTCGAAACGATTTTGGAAGTGAAGCCGAAAATCAAACCAAACACGTGCAAAAGTGCATTCTCGCGGATTGTGGCAGTGTTTGGCATTTTATGCATAACGTTTGCATAAAACCTCCGATTGAGCTTATTCCAGCGGCCTTAGAAAGCTAACTTCAATATCTACAGCTTTTGTGACATGCAACGTTTTCAAATTCGGGCTACAAAATGGTCAAAACATGGCTTGAAGTTGACGCAGACAGCCAGATCGCGATCACCTTTCCTGTATCGCGATCTGGGGTGTCTTACAAAAGGTTTTTTTATCAGGACCCAAATCGCGATCCACTTTCCTGTATCGCGATCTGAGGGGTCTTACATAAGGTTTTTTGATCAAGAACCATATCGCGATCCACCATTCCCGTATCGCGATCTAGCAAGGCGGTGGGCAGTTTCCAAGGCTGCCAGATCGCGATCCAAGAAGCCCAGATCGCGATCTGGGGACATAATTCGAGACCACATATTTTTCTTTGATTTCTTACTATAAATAGAAGTTCTCTTCTTTATTTTTAAAATCAAGACCTCTTCTTCGACTTTTCTTCGGTTTTTCTTCGGTTTTTGCCAGTTCATCCCGGGAAGTTTCGACGAGGGTTTTTCATAAGCTTTTTCTTTACATTTAGTTTATGATTTCTTGTGTTCTTCATTTGTAATGAACTGAGCATTTTCTTTTAGGGAAATGAAACCTCGTATATATTGATTTTGATTTCCAGATATGTGATCTATTTGTCGTTCTTTGATTCTGTTTATGTTTTCTTGTATTAAATGCTTTCGATTGTTTGGCCAACAGTTGATTGATTCTAAAAGGGAATGAACTCGAGAGAGGATTTCTCGTTTGATTTTAGGAAAACATAGCTCCGGTTGTGGAAACAGAGACGTGATGCACCTCGGGTAGCCCTTAAAGACTTGACCTAAATGCTCTCTTAATATCAGGTTCTGAACGGAGACGTCGGACCTGTGGGTAGACTCTAACTACACTTGAGACGGGGGTTAGGGAATTTTAGTGTATGGGTTAGCGAACATAGAATTGACAATAGATTCGGATTCGTAGATCTTTATCGATAGTACAAAACTGGTGGATTTTACCCCAGAAGCCATTACACGTCGGAATTCCTTGCTTGTCCTAGCGAACCGGTGTTTTTATTTATTGGTTCTTTTTAGCTTCATTTTATATCCCATCCTTTCGACCGTCTAGATAAAGTTTAGGATAGTATAATTACTGTACTTGGTAAATTTAGGAACTTAATTCCCCGTTGATCGATATTTGGAATTCACTATTCTACAAAACGTGATACTGTACACTTGCGTTAATTTATACGTAGGTTTTACGCGTATCAGTGGGCAAGGAGTTGAACCAGCTCAATGCTCATTCAGAGAGCGTTGCACGAAACATCCTGCACATAGCCGCATCAGTTGGGCCATATAGATCTGCCATGGTGTAGAACTTTTCAAGGTACTCATGTGGGTCATTAGTTCCATCGAACTGTGGTAAACTCGAGATCTTTACCCGTTGGGGTAGTATCTCATTGAGTATTGCTACAATGAAGGGACTTTGCCTGTATGTATTGCCCTTCCGTCAATAGGATTACTTATGTGGGGAAGGTGATTCGAGCGAGGTATCCAACTGCTAATTTCAATCTCTCCACCATTGTGTGGTGGAGCTTGTTGGCGAGAGGCGTTGCCTCTTAGAGGTGAACGTGGGTCTGGTCGCCCAGTTCGTGCATCATAGCGATGAGTAGTTTGTTGCATCCGAGACCTATGGTTTAAGGTGGGTGCGGTATCCGCTGGCGGTGGAGGTTGTTGTGCCTCGGGTGGAGCTGCAGGGGAAGTGTTGAATCCCGTTGTGGCGATGTATTGTGCCATTGCTTCAGTGGTAGCACGAGCAGAAGCTTCCGCAATCATGCGTTGGAGGCCCTCTTCGGTTATATGAACCGTTCGAGGAGCAGAGAGTGGTGGATCTTGCATGGGATTTATCTGGATAGCACGAGGTAGATCGTGATTACGAGGAGGAAGTGGCAAGCCAGAGCCTCCGCGAGGTGGGAGGTTGTTAGCATTGTTACGTTCTCTCCGAATAGATGACTCATGGACATCATGCGCGCTACGTGATCTTGTATGCCTTCTCACAGACGACGCCATTATGATGATGCTAAAAATTAGATCACCTTAAGTAGTTGAGATAGAGAGGGCTGGGAGAGCAAAGAGGATCACTGCTCACGTGCTAGATGGCTCTGAGATACCTATGAACAGAGAACACATGAAATAGGCCGGGGGTTAATCCGGCGGAAACCCCTCCGATGCTCAAGTCAGACGTGGGAATTGTAGAAGTAGTTGAAAGAATACGAATTTTCGAAGTCAGACGTGGGAATTGTAGAAGTAGTTGAAAGAATACGAATTTTCGAATTGTCAAGATAATAGGGAGTACATTTATAAATGAATTAATCGTTATTTATACCTTGTCGATTTGGGCCCAAACCTTATTTGAAGGTGATTGGACTTTCGTAATAGTGTTCTTCTAAATCGGGTTCGTGGCCCAGTAGATAGATAATTGTAAGCTTATTGGGCTGAACCAATTAGGTATATCAAAACGTATAGGCCTTTTTCTTTGCAAAGTCCTAGCTACGATGATTTATAATGACTTTTCAGTTCATCAATATTTAGCTCCGCTTCAACAATAGGATAATCTTCCATTACGCAATGCAAACCGTTAGATTGGATTCTAAAACAAACTATATAAAGAAAACAATATAATTAAATAATTAATCATAACTAAAACAATATAATAATCAGATGAATATGAAACCATAAACAGTAACGTTATATACGATTTTATGGTAGGGCTTTCCAATGCTGAAAGCATATATAGCTCGGACAGGGTTTGATAGAATTGCACTGATATTGCTACTGAGAGTGAGTATATATATATCATTGAGTTAATTGCATACAACCCCCTGTGTAATTTCGAATTGTCGAAAAAGTCCTCATGTTAAAAATATTAGCGACGACCCCCCTATGTTATATTTTATGAAGCACACTGCCCCCACATGGAAATTGGTCGTTGACTCACGTGAAATGACAAAACTACCCTCAATTTTAATTAAGGAAAATAATCGTGAATCAGCCCCCAGACCAATCTTCATCTCTTTCATTCCATTCCTTATCCAATTCACAAAACAAACCCTGCAAGAATCAAATATGAAGTTACTACTAACAATCTGCATACGGAACTAATCACAGTTATGTGTCTTCCCTTTTGTGTGTGTGTGTATGAGAGAGAGAGAGAGAAGAGAGAGAGAGAGAGAGAGAGAGAGAGAGAGAGGGGAGGGGGGAGACTTCAAGGCCCGATCCGCCATGGATAATTCACCCGACTCTTGATTTCGACTTTAAACCCACCGTTGAAGAAGAGATCAGAAGAAGAGGAAGGGTTATGAAAATGAATTGTCACAAATTCCCCGATAAAATCCTCAAAAAACCCAGCAACATGGACGCACGCACACAAGCACAAAGCAGCAATATAAAACAACAACAAAAAAAATCGTCTCATCAGCAGCGCCACCGTGGTGAATTCCAGCCGCAGCGGGGGAGACGGCGGCGATAATAGCTGCTCTAACGGAACCTTGATGCCAGAGGGAATGAAGGTAAATTACCTCGTCTCTGAGCCTTTGTTTGCGGATCCATTGGAGAAGAATGAAATGAAGTTGTTTTGTTCTTTAAGGGGTCAATATTTGGGGGCTTTGTTTTGATAATCCGACGAAGAGATTGGCCAAGGGTTTTAGATTGAAGATAGGGTCTTTTTGAAAATAACAGGGATTGAATCGAAAATTCTGTAATTTCTTTTTGGGCATATGAAAATTCCGAGGTTAATTAGTAATTTTCAGAAAATTTCAATTAAAGGGTATTTACGTCTTCTCAGGCAAAAAATGCACCTCCACTTGCCTACATCGCGAGTGTATCGCACGTCTAGCTCGCAGGGTCCTTATTTGCATTTGACTAATTTCACAGGGGGTTTTGTGCTAATTTTTTTAACATGAGGGGTTTTTCGGCAATTCGAGATTACACAGGGGTGGTCCTTGCAAAAAACCCATATATCATTAGAAAATAAACAAGTATAAGTTTTGGTTTATATGTAGAAGTAAATAATACTATTTCTGTATTGTATTTAATGGTAATGTTGCCCTTGAGATGAAGTTTGGATAATCTCCTAAATTTCTGAAGTCGGTCACAAATCTACTTTTATTAAGCTAATGATGATTTTATAAATAGATCTTTTCAATTCAGAAAATTGGGCTCCTCTCTACAATTCTTTTCCATTAAAGTAGAGAAGGAAAGGTGTCATCTGAAAATTTTAATTGGCAAAGAGCCATTATTATCAACTTTTATTGTATTAGAAATTGATTATTCTTTCGTTCTAAGTTACATATTTGATAAAAATAAGAAATTATTTTTCTTATATAAATAGTTAGAAATGACTAGAAGAACACTACAAAGACATTCCAACTTATCATTCCCTTCTTTAAGATCTGCTGGTTCGGATAGATAAGGCCGCATTGTAAAGCTCTCTCGACAACGAATTGGCTCGTTCAATGCAGATGAAATATATCTGCCCACTTTTGCAAAATCATTATCTTTCATCTCACAATTTGCTGTGTTAAGGTAATATATAGCGCTTTTGTAATTCATGTCACACGATTTATATTGTTCTTTCTTTGCTCTATCGCATGTTCTGAGACTCAACATAGCTATAGTATTTTTGGTCGATTGAGCAGAGGATTTGGTCAAGTTCATAGAGATTTTCCAAAGATCGGGTAGAGAAGAGGCATTTCTCACTTTACGATTTGAATTTAGAATCTGTAAACACAACTTCGGATTTCTTGATTTCTTGCAAACCTCAGAGATCAGACGGTTTGATTTTTCTGCTTTGATCTTTAACAATGTTGTGCTGATAATGAATGCAAAGAGTATGAATATAATTGATTTGATTGCACAAAAGGACATTTTCATTTTGATTTCAATTTTTGATTTTCGATTTCATCTGATTTGAAGCTCAACTCTCTTATTTCTTTTGAAATTTGTTGAGTGCTACAGATTTGGCAAATTGTTATTATGAATTTATGCCGAATTTGGTCATGTAAAGTGTAACCATAATATACATTTATTATAGACCCGGTCGGCTAAGCTTATTTTAAATAACTTGTAAGCTCTTACATCTGCTAAGTTTATTTAATAGATGAAAAGTTGTTACGTATCATTTTTAGGATTTTTTTTTAAGTTTTTGGATAACGAGCTTCATTATAAGATCTTAAATAAAAGGGTAGAATATATGTACTTTTTAAGAAAGATGTTAAAAGCTTTCCAACTGCTTATTTTTTGAATTTTTAAGATTTTTTTTTTTTAAATTACCAAACACTTTGAAATAATCTATAAGCTCTTAAAATGGGATTACTTTGATCACTTCGTCTTTATTGTTTCTTACCTAGAATAATAACTTTTATGTCAATATCATATAGATCCATCACATTAGTGCAGAAAGGAATTAATGGTCATGAATTCCAATTTTCAATTGTATTAAGCACATAATAATATATATAATATATAAAAGTTGAATTTCATTCTCAATTGCTTAACATTTAGCAATTTTAATTGGTGACATGTATTTAATTTGATTTCATGTGACAAATTGATTGGTGAAAATAAATCATCAAAAAACATGTCACTATTTTCAAAATTAAAGGTAATTAAATATATTTAATTGTTTTATTAATATATTTATATCCAACCACTTATAAAATGCTCTAAATATATCATCTTTCTTAGAAACTCTAAATAGATTTGTTTTTTTTAATTTAATGTGAATTTAGTTAAATTCAATTTAAAATCTTCCTTTATTATAAGGGGTTATTAGGCAAACCCCCTTATTTTTTTAGGAAAATATGGAATTTTATTAGGCAACATGTGCCAAATTTGAGGGAAGGTCAGAACCTTCAATACTAGAATCAAAATATAATTTTGCAATAGCATGTGCGAGAGCGTTCCCGTCCCGTTTAACAAACTCAAAAGAAATGTTATCAAATCTAGAAGTTAGGAATAAACAATCTTCAATAAGAGCACCATGAGATACCAAACTCGGAGAGCCCGCTCGTAGGGCTTCAATAACCTGGAGATTATCACCTTCAAAAATCATCGAGGGCCATCCCACGTCCACTGATTTTGTATAGCCTGAAGAGCTGCTCGGGCTTCTCCCTCAACTGGCCTTGGTCTTCCGTCGATTCGTTTAGCACACCACCAGATACAGTTCCCACACCAGTCACGAACCACTACTGAAATAGTAAACCACTGTGAATTTTTAGGAAAGGCTGCATCGAAATTCGCTTTGAAAGTTCCCGGAGAAGGGGGTTTCCATTTCGCGGGGTGGTCTGCCCGTTTGATAGGCTGGTCCCTCAAGTGTGCTTGAGAAAAGGCCGCCAAGAAGGATGTTCCCCACGCAAGAATGTCGGCATTCGCCATAATTTCTCTACCATGAACATCCTTATTTCTATTATCCCAGGCTTTCCACATAGTCATTATAGCTAGATGCAGAGTATTGTGAGGGCCGGTTTGCATAAGTTCCTCAAGCCAAGCTCCAAAATTCTGATTATGGGGGAGGCAAAGTGCAGTGAATGGAAATTTAGACCACACTTCATCCATTCCACGACATTCTTTGACAACATGCATGGTTGTTTCCATTATTCCGCATCTCGTACAAAACGGGTCAGTAATGATCTTACGTCGGCAAAGTTCGGCTCTCGTAGGGAGGGTATTCGAGCAAGCACGCCAAAGGAAGATGATGATTTTGGGCGGGACAGGGAGGGCCCATAACTTCTTCCAGTTAAACTTAGCGGTGCCACTAGTTGCACCGGTACAAGAATCCATGTGACCAATTCCTAATTGCGATGTTTCGAGAATATTGCGATAGCAAGATTTCACAGTGAAACGACTGTAGGGGGAGAGATGCCAAATGATTCGATCCGGGACGTGGGAGCAGCCAATTGGAACTGCCAATATTCTATTTATATCTACGGGCCAAAAAACCTCATCAATTAACGTGGTATTTCAGGTGCACAAAACTGGATCAATGAGGTCAGCAACTCGATCCGGAAATGATTTATGTATTGGTCGTGATGATTCGTAGATTACCCTCGTCAATTGACCAGCTATCTCCCCAAATTGTCGTAGTCCGTCCATCTCCAATTCGCATCCGACAGCCCCTTTTAACATGCGATCGAGCAAGAAGAATGCTCCGCCAAGTTGCCGACAGTCTGGACCCCAATTCAGCCGAGAAGAACTCTCTGTTAGGAAAGTATCTAGATTTAAGTATTCGTGCCATGAGAGAGTTGGGCAGTGTAATAATTCTCCATGCTTGTTTAGGAGGGCAACATTGAAGCATTTCATCTCCCGGAAACCAATACCCTTTCTTTAGACATACACAACTTCTTCCACGAGATCCACGCAATCCCTCTATTCGATCCATTACCCCACCAATATTTTTGTATAGCCGATTCAATTTCATTAAGAATTCTAACCGGTAACAAGAAGCAACTCATAATGTAAGTGGGAATTGACTGACGAAATGCCTTGATTAATACCTCTTTTCTTGCTCGCGAAAGTTGTTTTTCGCCCCAACCTTTAATTCTTGTCCAAACACGGTCTCGAAGAAACGCGAAAATATCTTTCTTTGTAGAGTGATAAGCGCTGACCCGAAGGAGTGTGCGAGCTAAACGTCATGGTTGACTTGTCAAGATTAATCACCTGCCCTGATGTCCTAGCAAACGTATCGAGTATAGATCGTAGAGTATGGGCTTCTTCGTCGCTGGCTTCACAGAAGATTAATGTATCATCTGCGAAACAAAGGTTGGAGATGATGGGTGCAGTGGGGGCCACACGAACACCGTGGAGATTCCCATCGTCAACAGCTTTCTGAATCATGGCAATGAGCGCCTCTGCACAACAGATAAAGAGATATGGGGAGAGGGGGTCTCCTTGGCGAAGTCCTCTAGTTGGTCGAACTGATCCAAACTGTTTGCCATTAAAAACAAACGCATAAGAAACCGAAGAAACACACAACATAATGAGATCAACAAACGAGGGAGGAATGCCAAAACGAGTCAAAATACGATTCAAGAATACCCATTCCACCCGATCGTAGGCTTTACTGATATCAAGTTTAATGGCCATATAATTCCTACGAGTATTAGAGTTCACTTTAATAAAATGGTTCACCTCAAAAGCAACAAGAACATTGTTTGTGATAAGACAGTTAGGGACGAATACAGATTGAGTAGGGGAGATAAGATCATTGAGTACCAGTTTCAACCTATTAGCTATGACTTTAGACCCAAATTTGTAAATAACATTGCATAAGTTGATAGGCCTATACTCCATTATTTTCTCTGGGGATTTAACTTTAGGAATTAAGACAATATAAGTAAAGTTCATAAGGGGCGGGAGAATTTTTTGTTCAGAAAGTCGAGGACACAAGAGACAACATCGGATCCCAATATATGACAATACTTAGTATAGAATAAAACGGGTAACCCATCTGGGCCTGGGTATTTGAGAAATAGCCTGGGTTACATCGACTGCCATAAAGGCTCTAGAAAGCATCTGACTTGCGGCGTCGGAAATCCGGGGCTCAATGCACTCCATCACCTCGTCTATCTCTCCCATTTGCGGATTAGTCGTCTAAAAAAGGCCATTGAAATACTCCGAGATCACCTGCTCAATATCCTCAATTTTATCTCTCCATTGTCCCCCTTTATCTTTGATTTTGTTCACCATATTAGCCTGATGCCGAGTAGTTGCCTTTGCATGAAAGAATTTGGTATTTCTATCACCCTCCCGTAGCCATTGTACCCTACTCCACTGCTTCCAGTACATCTCTGTATCCACGTAGAGTTTTTCAAGTTCAGCCCGTAGTGAAGAAACCATGGCTCCTGCATTTTCAGTTTGAGTACCGTAATGGAGTGCATGGAGTTGCTTATAGATTGCTTCAATTCTGCGTTGAGGTTGGCCCACAACATTTTTGCTCCAGCTCATCAATGCCATTCTGTAGCATTCGATATTTCGTATCACCATTTCTATGGGATTTGGGTCAGCATGGGCAGTCCAGTGTTGTTTGATGAGCTCCTAACAGTCCTCTCTTTTACATCAAGTAGCTTTGAACCGGAATGGGCGTCGCCTCATCGGGAAGTTTGTTGTTTGTGTCGGCACAAGAGCAAATAAGATAGGCATGTGATCTGATCCCGGATAGCCCATGTGATGCACACGTGCTCGTGGGAACCGATTAATCCATTCAGGAGTCCCGCATGCTCTGTCTAGACGACTACGGACCGTATGGGGTTCTGCTCTGTTGTTAGACCATGTAAATGGGAACCCACCAAATCCTAAATCAAACAAGTTGCACATTTCCAAAGCCTCTCTGAAAGCATTGATATAGCCTGGCAGTCGTGGGTTGCCTCCTATTTTTTCTGAGTTGTCGAGAATTTCGTTAAAATCACCACCGATGAGCCAAGGTAGAACACTTTGTGACAGAAGATGGCGGATAAGCTCCCACGACTTGTATCGTTGACTTAATTCCGGAAAACCATAGAAACCCGTGAACCGCCACGGGTCAGAGCCATTCTTCTGCCAAACCTCCACATCGATGTGATTGGCAGTAAAACTAAGGAGAGTGACTGTTACGTCCTTCTGCCAAAGTAAGGCAAGTCCACCTGATTTACCGAGCTTGTCTACTGCTATCCCAAACATATTCCATTTTCTTTTCAAATACTCAATTCTTGTTGGTGAAGATCTCGTCTCCGAGAGGAACACCAAGTCGGGGTTATATTTTCGGAGAATTTCCCTGAGTACATGAATTGCCAAAGGCACCCCGAGCCCTTGACAATTCCAAAATAGGCAACTCATTGATCTCGGCGGGACTGCTCTGCAGTCTCCGCCGTTGAGCTAGAGTCTTCGTCCCTCAATTTTAACTGTGTCTTTTTGTTGCTTATGATCACCTCGTCTGCATTGGTTCCCACTTTCCTCTTCTTGTGATTTTTCTCGGGAATGGTTATATATTTCCGAGCAGAAGATTCTATGTTGCCTTCAGTGTAGAGTTGTACAGCGTTGTTAAACAGGTTCATTTCCTCCACTATCAGACGTGAGTTGTTCTCATTGTTCCTATTACTAGTAGAATGGGCTCTATTATTTTCCGCTAGGCTGGTGCCGTTGAAGATGTTCGCCCCTCGACTAGTAGCGTGATTCGGAGCCCGGTAGGCAGTGCAGGAGCTAAAATGAGCGGGTTGCAGTGGTAATCTTGGCTTGTCATCATCCTTGGAGCGCGACACTCGCAGCCAAACCCCATATGGTAATTGATCGCCCGGATCCACGAACCCTTCCTCATACCTCTTCGGACACTTAATTTCACCATGGTCGATTATAAGGTCGATTACACCGCATAGGAAGCAGAAGTTCGGGAGGCGTTCGTATGTAAAGTTTATCCAATTCTTCGTACCGTCCGGATTATGGATGTAAGTTCCCTGTCGGATATGTTGAGACACATTAATCATGACTTTAACTCGAATAAACTGCGCAAATCCAATTTGGTGTTGGTTCAGGACCTCCACACAGTGCCCAATACTATTTCCAATCTTTTGTGCCATTTCGACAGATCTCTGGCACATCGGCTGCTGGTGAATACGGATAACAATCGGCATATCATTACATCAACCGCCATGGTCTTCTTCTGGTCCAAGATCATGGAAAAGGAGGGCGTTCTTATCCATAAGCCACGGGCAGCCACCCAAAGCATGTGTGCGGTCCAGATGGTGGGCAAATTCGACAAGAAATTTGTTTTGACTGAGGGGTTGGATCTCACATTTCTTGATAGGTTGAAGGAGGCGCAAGACATTTGCCTTGAGTGTATGTGCAAAGAACTCTTTCGATGAAACTATCCCACCAACGAGACGATAAGCGGGATCAGTAACCCAAGGTGCCAAGCTTGTGTTATCCAAGGAGATGCCCTCCTCCTCGTCAGCCGTTAAAGTGAATTTCCGAGCCATGGTTTCTGTGATCTGATCCATGGTCGGGTGAGAGAGATAGATGAGATGGGATGTGCAGAGAGGGATAGTGGGCGTCGCAAGTGATATGCCGATCTGGAAAACAATGGAATCGGAAAAAATAATAGGGTTAAGGTATGAAATAAAGGTAAGATAAAAGATGAAACCAATAGAAAAGTAAAACCCTAATAAAGTCGTCGAAATTATATAGCCAAAAATAAAAAAGAAAAAAGAAAAAAAATTACCCCACGATTAGGCAGTCCGAGTGAGATCCGTCTGAACAATGCAAATCCAGCGGTGAGAGAAGAAACAGCCGGAGACGAAGCAAGATCCCACGGCCTCTCATAGAGAGAGAAGAAGGCCTCTCATAGAGAGAGAAATAGGGGTGGGGGGGGGGGGGGGGGGGGGGGGGGGGCTCATTACACTGACCCAATTACAATGAGTCCAAAAATATTTCTTATTTTTAAGTTAAATCCAAACTATTTTTAATGATTAAGAATAATATAGTTTCACAATTATACCATTCTTCATATATGACATAATTCCATCATTTAATATGAATTTATAAAGTTCAATTATTTACCCAAACTCCCAAACCTTATTCTCTCAATCTATCATTTATTTTATTTTTTTCTTTTTTTCTCCACGCGGCCGCCGATCCTCTCTTTTCTTTTCATTCGCCATTTTCATAGGAAGACTTCGTGGGTTATTGGATTTAAGAGTTCGATGCTTATGATGGTTCTAGGGCTTCAAATATGCGGCTTCTCCATGTGCTTCTTGCTTCCAAGAATGACGATATGTTTTCAAATTCGCGATAGACCGAGGACAACCAAGATCCACATCTTCGTCCGAAATCCGATCTGACGTCTATTACTCTCCCCTATCAATTGTTGATGTTTATTTTTGTATCTCATCTCATCTGTATGAGAGATGAACTCTTCTATCGGGTAATAATTGGGTTTGAGAATACATACTTGTCCAACCCTGGTTCATGTTTCGACAAGTATGGGGAGGACTACTTTATATGTACAGGAGCCACCTCAATGTAAGAGTGGTTTTTGCACGCAGAGTGGTTTTTGCACGCATATTGGTTTTCATTAATTCCATAGTCGTTTTCGTTAATCATAAGTTTGTAATGAATTTTTATAATGGAACTTGTTTATTACATAGTGATTTTCGTTAATTACGGAGTGGTTTTCATTAATTATAGAGTGTTTTTTGTTAATTGATAAGTTCTTAGTGATTTTTTTGTAATGAAATTTGCTAATTACATAGTAATTTTCGTTAATTTACAAACTGGTTTTCATTAATTAGTGGGTTTTGTTGATTACATAAAGATTTTCAATAATTTTATAATGGATTTTATAATGGATTTTCGTAATTTTATAATGGATTTTCAATAATCACATAGTGGTTTTTGATAAGTTTATAGTGAATTTCAATTTGTTAAAAAAAATTAATTTAAATTTGAAAAACAGAAGTATAAAAAATAAAAAACCAAAATTAAAAAAAAAATTGAAAAATATTTTTTTTTTTTAAAAACAAAATCAAAATTTTGTTATGAAGACATCGAAAATAAGAAAATAAATAAAAATGAGATTTTTAGAATTGATTTGGGAGCATTATTTTGGGTATAAATCTGAAGCGTGATTTGGGGGTATAATTTTTGGAGAAGATTTGTGTATAGAGTATGTGTATATTTTTTTTTAATTTGAATAATTATACTAATTAATAATTAGTGGGGGCATATATGGTTTTTCGGGCCCATTGAATTTATGTCAAACATCATTTACAAATAAAGGATTTACTAAGAAGTAAATTTTTAATGGAGGGTGTTTCTCATATAGCCCCCTATTATAATTGCATGATTGATGGTGTCACGGAAATAACTTGGATCTGTATTAAAAAAATATTGTCTAATAAATCATTTGATATTATACATTTTACATCAGAGAAAATGTTTTTACTTTTTACTAATTAAATATTATATATTAGTATTATCTGTATATAGGAAAGATACATGTTCAAATTTACTATGTTGCCATGTGTACATTAATCTATATAATATATAAAAGTTGAATTCTACACCTACTTGCTTGACAGCTGGCAATTTCAATTGGTGATATGTCCTCAATTTCATCATATGTGGCCATTTGATTGGTGGATAAATCATCAAAAAATATGACCTATTAGATTTATTTCTCTTACTACAATTGCCATATCATTTATTTTAATTTCTACATTTAACATATCCTCAATTAGTATATATACAAATTATCATTTGGTTCTTCCAATTTCTTTAATTATAGAAATTATATGAATATTTTGTTCATTAAATTAAATATAATTTCTTTTAATTACTCCTTATGTCCCTGAATAAATGACGTTTAGAGGGTTTTCACATATATTAGGAATGCATTTAATTCACCTAAAAGGTAGGAGAAAATATGGTAATATGGCCGAAAATATCCTCTCCACTATTTATCTATAATAAATTGATTTATCTTCCCTAGTCATTATATCATTTCACGCGGTTTATTTATGCATCTTCTCCAAACAACTTTTCAATTTCCATTCCACTAAACCACAGTTTTTATTTGGTAAAACAAACCAAAAAAAATTTAAAATTTTGAATTGAGGCGAATTGAGGGGCGAAAATTATTCCCCCAGTTATTTCAGGCGAAAATTTGAAACTCTATTCCCTCCAAGAATTTGATACATTTAAAACAAAAAATTCAAATGTTTATGGATACCCACCAAAACTTTTCAATAAATAAAACTAATCTTATTCTTCAAAAACAAAAAACAAAAAATGAATACACCTTCAATTGAAATAGACGTATCAGATTTTAGTCATTTTAACTTGCCAGATCTCAATATCGATATTGCACGTTCCATTCCCGACCTTAATGTTAATATATTTTCGTTGGAAAATTCACAAATAGACTTAAACACTGAACCCCATTTCGAAGATGACAACACGCATACAGAAATTGGAGTGCAAGCACATCTTGATTCTCACCTTATAATTAGTACTTGTATGTTTTTTCTTTTTTATGTTTATCATAATTTGTATGAGTTCCTTATTTAGATATCACTAGTAAGTTGAAAGATTTTGCAAAAATATTTTATTGGAAGTTGCATGCAGAATGAGTTATGGCATTTTAGTTATTTTGCTAGTGGAATGCTCCTACAGATTCTTATGCTCCGTATTATGCTTTATAATCACATCATAAAACAATTTTGTCCATGTGTGTTGGTGTATAATATTTTTAAGGATTTTCTGAGTTTTTTTATTTTTTTAATATTGTTCCCCTTGAGTGGTTGGTATGTGAAACTGTTGAATTTATTTCTTCAACAAGTACCATATTACGGCATTGGTCGTTTGAATAATTGAACAAGTGCCACAGTATGTATTTTTTGGAATTTAGTTTCTCATAGTCTCGTTACCTTTTTAACCATTATTTTTGGCTTTTTTTGTTAGAGGAAAATATTATTGAAGAACAACAAGAAGCATCAAGTGATATAAGAAAAAAGAAAAATTTAACCAATGATCAACGACAAGCCGTATATAATATGCTACAACAGAAAAGCGATAACGGACGTTTGGGAAAAAAATGTAACAAGAATGGTTGCATCTCAATTTTCAGTATTTATGCGTACAATTCAACGTATTTGGAAACAGACAGAATATGGTCATGCACATGCTAATCTATACCATCGAAAGACAAAAAATTGTGGTCGAAAAAGAGTTTAGATTCCTTTTGAGCGGATTCGTGAGATCCCTTTACAATCGTATAATTTTAACTTTACAATCGTGCATGATTGAGGTCCTGAAAATCAAAGGTTGTAACAAATATAAGATTCCACATATTAAGAAAGCTATGTTAGAGAGAACAGGACAACTCGCTACTCAATTGAAGTGTGATCCTGAATTAGTACAAGAAGTTATTAACTATTTAAGTTAACATTGTTTGTATTGGTTTATTTAATTTGATGATGAACTTTACTTATCATTTTTTTTTCAAATATATAATTGTGGTCTTCATGCACTTAATTAAATTTCAAAAGTTGATTATCTTACCAAGTTGGGGTTGAAACAATATTAATTCTGCATAATAGGCTCGTTCAAACAAAAAAAAAAAGAAAAAAAAAAAGAGAATAACTTAGCAGGGTTGCTGCAACAAAGAAAAAGAAAACATAAGAAATCTTCAAACACAACCACAAAGTCAAATAAGTACAAAATAGTCATACGAATTGGTGGAACAAAGGCCAACATCTCCATCATGGGAACTAACCAATTCGACACTTTCGACTCCAAAAACTTTTACGAACAACCGTAATAAAATTTATGAAGATAAATTTTTAACATAATCCTAATAATTTTACGAACTTCCTCTTGCTCAAAAGTTGTTTCTTCTTCTTCGGGGAACTTATTCAAATCGAAACCACGATTCGCAACTACATTCAAATCAAAACTTCCTGCAGATTTTTGTTTTGGAGGGACAATGGTCGGAGCTTCGAATTTGAGATTCTTGAAATCATGAGCGAACATGGAGTTTTCTTCAATTTTTGTTTTCTTCTTTTCCTTATCATAATTCTTGAAATCTTGAACGGACTTTGAGATTTCTTCAATCTGCCTTTTCTTCTATTCCCAATCCATTCAGAGAAAATATGTTGAAGAGATTCCTCCATTGATTTTCTTGAGTAGGGTTTTATAATTTTTTTGTTTTCCACGGAGAAGACGAAGAGTTTTTTTGGAATCTGTTTCTTTCCTAAACGTAGGAATTAATTACAGAGAATAATTAACGCTGGAGAAATATTAGGGGTAAACATGGAAAAAGAATTATGAGTCCATAGGGAGTAGAGAACGTAACGACATATAATCTGGGACAAATTAATCTGCTTAAAACGACATTTATTCAGGGACAGAGGGAGTAAAATCCAAGTCATTGATTTCAGGGATACAAGACTGATTCCAAAACTATAACTACAATTTTTCTCACTTTACCATTTATAAGTTAATCTAATAAATAATTTCAATTGAACTATAAATACAAACATATATTTTCATATCTATTGTATTTATTTATTTTCAGTATTTTTTTAAATTTCATCATAATATAAAATATATTATACATAATGTATGTAATATATATCTCTGTAGATTTTAAATTGTTGAAAAGAATAAAAATATTTTTGGGGCTATATGCCAAACACCCTTAATTGGGAGTTTAATTCTTGATAAATCCTTTATTTATTAATGATATTTGAGATAAATTCAATGGGCCTAAAAAACCATATATGCCCCTACTAATTATTAATTAATATAATTATTTAATTTAAAAAAAGTTATATCCATAATCTACACCCAAATCTTCTCCAAAAATTATTCCCCTCATCACGTCAATTCAGTTTTTTTATTCCTTTTCTTTTTTTATTTTGTTTAATGATTTTTTTCATTTCGATTTAAAAGAAAAAAATTTAATTATTTTATTATTTTTTTTCTTTTTTTTATTTTCGGTTTATTATTTTAAATTATTTTTTTTTCTTATTTATATTTTTCCTGTTTTTTATTTTAATTTAAAAAATTGTTTTTATTTTTATTTTTTTTTTTCATGTTTTTTCTTTTTTCTTAATTACGATTTTTTTTAAATGGTTTTTCTTTTATTTTCTTTCCAGTTTTTTTAAATAAAAACCACTCTATATAAACATGAAAACCACTCTGTATAAACAGCTATATAAACATGAAAACCACTATATGTAACAACTATATAACATGAAAACCACTATGTATAACAATGATATAAACTTGAAAACCACTCTGTAGAACAACTATGTCAACATAAAAACCACTCTGTATAAAGAGTTATATAAAAAATTGTAAAAAAATTAATGAAAACCACTATAATTTGTGTACAGATTTTTATAGTGATTTATGTAAAATATAGAAAACCACTATAAAAATGTGTACATAATTACAAAAAACCACTATAAAATTATGTAAATAATTATTAAAAACTACTCCACATTTCCAGTCATTAGTTTCTCTTGGGAATCGGGAACGTGTACGCAACGAAAAACAAAAATTTTACATTAAATAAACAATTTAATTCACATAATCACATGCTCGATTCTTATTAAACAATTAATTGCGTACATTTGCGCTTCCAGCGATAATTAAAAAACAACAATCATGCGTATTAATTTATTCGACAATAAATCACATAGCATGCTCGCAGTAAATCATGAATTTCATATAAGCGAGAAACATATAGCAATCCACGAATAACATATTACGAATACAAACATATAATTTAATCTAATTAAATTAATACCTAACTAATATCGGATCCGAAAATTAACTCTCAAAGCGTGAGGCAAGCACTCGGATCGAAGCGAACTGCCACGGAAACCAATACGTGCAGTCGGGAGCGGCGACGGTGAAGCGACGGCGGCGGACGCGGCAGCGGCGGTGCGTGTGAATCACGCACTATCTTCGGGCGGCGCATGAGGGCGCGTGCGGCGTCTACTCAGCGGATGCTTCTCGACGATTCATCTCCTTGATTTTCCTCCTCTCGGATTTTACCTCGTATACCGAAATCAATTAACTACGTGGCACTAGACATGTAAAAGTTAGCAAAAAAGGAAGAAAAAGACAAACGGAAAAATACTACCGATAGTATTATGGCGCGTGAGGCCAACTCCGGCGACGACGGTGACGATCGGCGGCGACAGCGGTGGTGGCGGAGAGAGGAGAACGGCCGAGTGTGAGAGATTCGAGCGGCTAGGGTTTTTTTTGTGTGTTGTGTATTGTGCAAGACCTATAAATCATGTATTTATAGTGTCTTGTATAAAATTCCTAAGGAGCTTAAGTTGGACCAGGCCCAACAGCTTAAGTTCGTTAGTTCTTTACTCGCTCGTTTCTCACAACTCAATGATTGGAAAATTGTAACGATTACATTTTCGGAATAATTGTAACTTCCTCGTCATTACGAGTGCCAATTCTCGATTTCCAATTTCTAAAAGTGGAAACCCTAATTCAGTGGACTTTCTAAATTTGGAAACTTCCCAATTTAGAAAGTTCACTAAGATGTTCGCCTATTCTTTTCCTTTTCTTATTCTTATTCATAATTCCAAATTATGACTGTTGGACTCAATCACATTGACTTCCAATCATGCAAAGATTAAACATTTTTATCTTTGATCATTTATTCAAAGATCTCGAGTGCACGAGCAGTGTGACCCTCGATGGTTCAGGTGTAAGCTAGCTGTGGGTCCACAACCCTTTGTGGTCTAAACTCGTCCCTTAGAGTTACGATTAAGATGAAGCTCGTTTCAACTTAATCACCCAACGAATCAAGATTGGCGTCTAGCAACTATGCGTCATGATTCCCTAGATACAAATGAAGTGCCTGCAAGAACCTTTTGATATAGTTAGCGTACAGTACGATCCCTTCGATTCATATGTCCTGATTGAACTAGAGGCATTGGTTCATCGAAACCTCCTTAGTAGTTCAACAACTGTGCGATTGTTCTAAGTGTTGTAATAGGTACATGCATGACTTAGAGAATCGAATTCTCTAATCATCACTTAGTCAGCTCTGGCCAGAGACTTAGAGATTACAAACTATGAGAACACACAGAACATCCAAGACTATTCTAGCGATCGAATCCCCGACTACAATTCATAGACCTCCCACCAGATTTCGGACTGCACGAACACTGGCCCTTGGGGCGGTCCTCGGTGGAACTCAGGGACAGGTCACGATACAGCTGGTCCTCGAGTGAAGTCACGGTGATGTCTAGGTCATAAGGACTAATGGTGTACAACTATACCATGCATATCTCTACTCGATTATTGAGAACCACTTAGAGATTTCTAGGGTGAGGGAGTTCAGTGAACTCGTCAACCTACGAGTACCCACTTATGCATATCGCTATCACAATACCGTTTACTGATGAGATGCAGTACACATACACTAAGTGCTAGTCTCTTTATGGAAAAGGCCCCGATATCCTCATTGGTGGCGTAACCCTTCGACTAGGAACACGTTTAACAGTTGTAATACTAAAGTAAATATTTCATGATCCTAAAAGATCAATTACTAGTACTTGTAATTGTTAGAGTAGATGACCAACAAGCCAACTTGTGGTTGTGGTCTTTCTCTTTTCCTTGTAATAAAACAATTGTTTTTCGTTCGTAATAATAAAATATTTCATTTGGTATTCTATATCTGTTATCCCATGCAAGCAGCATAGATATAGTCCTAATGAGTTACTCTATTACTGTGAGTTGATCTAGTAGAATCGTGAGATAACTCAGCAATGTAATGTAACTGTTAAACATTGTTCCTAGTCGATGGGTTACACCAATAATGAGGATACCGGCCTTTTCCTTTTGAGACTAGCACTTAGTGTATGTGTATTGCGTCTCATCAGTCCTCGGTGTTGTGACATCGGCATACTTGAGTGGGTGCTCATACTGGATGAGTTCACTGAACTCCCTCGCCCTAGAAATCTATAAGTGGTTCTCATTCATCGAGTAATAGGTTTCTAAGATATAGTTGTACACCATTAGTCCTTAAGACCCAGACATCACCATGACTTCACTAGAGGGCCGATTGTATCGTGACCTTTCCCTGAGTCCCACCGCGGACCACTCCAAGGGCCAACGTTCGTGCAATCCGAAATCTAGTGTGAAGTCTGTGCATTGTAGTAGGGGATTCGAGCGCTTGAGTAGTCATGGATGTCCTGTGTGTTCTGACGGTTTATAATCCAAGGAATCTCTGACCAGAGTTGATAGTGGGGTGATTAGGGAAATGTGTTTCCCTAAGTCGCACACGTACGGATTTATAATACCTAGAACATTCGCACGGTTATTGAACTTTATAAGAGGTCTCGGTGAACCAATGGCTCTAGTTCAATCGGGACATGTGCTGCGAAAGGATCGTACTGTACGCTAACTATATCATAAGGTTCTTGCAGGCACTTCATTTGTATCTAGGGAATCATGATGCGTAGTTGCTAGACGCCAATCTTGATTCGTTGGGCACCGATTTGATCGGGGATTAGGTAAAATGAGTTTTACTCTAATCGGGACTGTTGGGAGGAGTTCGTATAAGAACAATGTGTTGTTCGAATCACAAAGAGTTGTGAGCCCACGGCTAGCATACACCTGAACCATTGAGGGTCACACTTCTCGTGTAATATAGATCCTTGATAACAACAAGCATAGATTAATGTGTTAATCTTTGAACGATTGGATGTCGATATGATTGAATCCAAGATTCGTAATTGTGGATTGCGAATCGGAATAAACGAAGAGAAAGAGAGACATGCGGAATTTAGTGAACTTTCTAAATTGGGAAGTTTCCAGATTTAACAAGTCCACTGAAGTGGAAGTTTCCAATTTTGGAAATTGGAAATTTCGAAGAGGCACTCGTATCGACGAGGACTTTGGGCTCGTCACAAATATAATTTTGTTATAATTTTGTGAACGATCGTTTATTAGAAACGAGGCCGACGAGGGAATGGGCTTAATGCATCAGTGGGTCAAGCCCAATGACTTAAACCCACTAGGGATGAAAACCCTAAGTATAAATAGACCTCAAACAAGAGTTTGAGATCATATTTTCTGCACCAAACCCTAGCCGCTCAAGCCCTAGCCGCTCTCCCCTTCGGCCGTTGCTGCCCCGCCGCGCCACCGCCGACCACCGCCGGAAAACCGCCGGTTTTCTCCTCTCATTTCCTTCCTTTTATTCTTGTTGTTATCTAACTCGTTTACATCTAGTGTTGTAGTTCGAGTGGGTCGAAAATACGAGGTGAAACCTAATTGGAGAGGAGCTGCTGCCCCGACGAATCCACGCACCGCCGCTGCACCGCCGCACGCGCCGTTACGCCGCTCACGCGCCGCCGCTGCTGCTGCCACGCGCCGCCGTTCGTCGCTTGCTGGATCAGCTTGTTCCAGCCGTGAATTGCAGTCCCGAGGATTGGTAATTTGCAGCTTGTACGTGATTGGTTCTAGGTTTCGATTCGTCGAAATCTCACGCTACAAGAGGTAAATAAATCGAAACTTTCGTAAATTAATTTGACCATGTTTGTATGAATTATAATTTATGATTATGAGTAATATGTGATTACGTGTTTCGATTTTATTGAATGATGAACAAGCATGTTTCGTAATTTTCGCTTGTACGTGTTTTTCAATTAAATCGATAATTACCATATGTATGGCGGAAGCGTTAAGGTACGTTGACTATGTGATTAGTTTTGCATGTAATCGAAATTAGTTCGATCTAAAATTTTTAAATTCCGCTGCGTATACATGCACGATCCCCAACAGTGGTATCAAAGCCACGGGTTAATCGTTTATTTGTCAACGTGTTTATCGTTTTCGAAAGCATGCTTCGATTTGTTGAATTGTTGAATTTTTGGTGTTATCAAATTGGGTGGTTTAATATTAATTAAATATTTTGAATATTTCAGAAAATACAAAATTTTTTATTTAGAAAATCGTGTTTTTTGCTGCTGTTTTTCAGCTGACCGTACCGGTCCGGTCGGACCGGTCTGACCGGTCCGGTCAGCACAAAAAAAAAAAAAAAAAAAAAAATTTATTGATTTTTTTAGATTAATATTAAAATTAATTGATTTTTAATTTTTGAAATTATTTATCAATTAAACCCAATTAGATAATTGATCCATTAATTTAATTTGAATTCAAAGAATAGTGTTGGATTAATTATTTAATTTAATCGTTAAATTAGTTTAATTAATGGAACACAAATTAGATGGAAAATAATTAATGGACTTCATTCTTATTTGAATGATTTATGAGTGAAGGGAGTCCGTTAATTATATTTGCAATTAATCGTATTAATTAATTAATTCATGAGATGAATAATTGTGATTAAGTACGGTGATGATCGTATGTCTCTCTTAGGATCCATATGCGTTTCCACATACCTAGAGAACAAAGTTGTAGGAATCACAAACGATCATAACCTAAAACTTCCGATGAGCTAATAAGATTTAATAAATAAAATCCCTCATTCTTAATCAAGAATAATTATCAAGCTATAAAGAAAAATCAAATTGTTGAATTTTTTCTTTCCTTCTACCAACAATTAAATTATGTGTAGCCTCTCATAATAGTGCAGTAAGCCGTGTTAGCGGGGAGTGCTATTGTGGGATAAGCTGTAATTTAATTGACATTAGATGGAGATACGGTCATAGATAAAATTATATAAGATTAATGTGGTCGGCTAGATTAACTAGGGATTGCATTAGTTTGATATAGTTGGATCTATGACATCTCATATTGGTAGGCTAGACTTGACACACGAAGATTTTGATATTCGCTAGATTAACTTAGGTCATTATCAAGTGCGAGGTAAATCGAACTTTAGGGTCACATAGTGATGTGATTGATAGTACTCTACCTTTAGGCTTATGCAATCGGGATAGATTAACTACAGGTTACATTAGCGCTATTGGACCTAAAGCCCATTAAAGAAAAATAAGTTTTCTCGATTGTCTGCTAGAGGGTGGTGGAATTCGATAAAATTAGTGGGAGAACAATTAAAACATAAAAGTCCAAAATTTTAATTGTAACGATTATTACGAACTAAACTCTAATTATTGTCTTCTTAAAATTTTCTCAGCAACAATGTCCAAACATCCTCTTTCCTCAATCCTCGACCAAAACAAACTCACCGGTCCAAACTATTTGGATTGGCTTAGCAATCTGAAACTTGTGCTCCAAGTCGAGGAGCGTCTCTATGTGCTCAATGAACGTCCCCCCACTGCTCTTCCTGCGACTGGTACTGCTGACGAGGCTGCCACTTTCGAGGCATGGAAGAAGGACGACCTCCATGCGAGGTGCTACATGCTAGCATCCGTGGTGCCAGAGCTCGCGAGGAAGTATGAGTCTCACGTGCATGCCTATGATATCAAGCATCATCTTGAAAGCATGTACAGTGAGAATACTAGGGCATCGAGGTACTCAGCTACCAAGGAGTTGATCACCATGAGGCTGCGTGAAGGAGCTTCGGTCCACGAGTACGGTCTCAAGATGATCACTCTCCTTGAGAAGCTGGTGAGCCTTGATGTCACCCTCCCGGCCGAGCTCTCGGTGGATTTGATCCTACTGTCCCTTCCTAGTTCTTATGAATCGTCCATAGTGAACTTCAACATGAACAAGCTCGATCCACCATTGGATGAGTTGTTGAACATGTTGGTCAGCTATGAGTCCACGATCAAGAAGGAGAAATCTGTTCTCCTAGTTGCTCCTTCTGTGAAGAAAGGTTCTTTCCAGAAGAAAAGGAAAGAAAGAAGTTTCGGCCCGAGCAAGAAACTTGAGAAGGGCGAGTCGAGCGGAGTAAAGAATGACAAGGTCACCAAGCAAGTTGATGACGCTTGCCATCATTGTGGAAAGAAGGGTCATTGGCGACGCAACTGCAAGGCTTACCTGTTAGAGTAGGTGACCGGCAAGCCAACTTGTGGTTGTGGTCTTTCTCTTTTCCTTGTAATAAAACAATCGTTTTTCATTCGTAATAATAAAATATCTTATTTGGCATTCTATATCTGTTATCCCATGCAAGCAGCATAGATATAGTCCTAACGAGTTAATCTATTACTGTGAGTTGATCTAGTAGAATCGTGAGATAACTCAGCAATGTAATGTAACTGTTAAACCTTGTTCCTAGTCGATGGGTTACGCCAATAATGAGGATACCGGCCTTTCCCGGCCCTTTTGAGACTAGCACTTAGTGTATGTGTACTGCGTCTCATCAGTCACCGGTGTTGTGACATCGGCATACTTGAGTGGGTGCTCATACTGGATGAGTTCACTGAACTCCCTCGCCCTAGAAATCTATAAGTTGTTCTCATTCATCGAGTAATAGGTTTCTAAAATATAGTTGTACACCATTAGTCCTTAAGACCCAGACATCACCGTGACTTCACTAAAGGACCGATTGTATCGTGACCTGTCCCTGAGTCCCACCGCGCACCACACCAAGGGCCAACGTTCGTGCAATCCGAAATCTAGTGTGAAGTCTATGTATTGTAGTAGGGGATTCGAGCGCTTGAGTAGTCATGGATGTCCTGTGTGTTCTGACGGTTTATAATCCATGGAATCTCTGGCCAGAGTTGATAGTGGGGTGATTAGGGAAATGTGTTTCCCTAAGTCGCACACGAACGGATTTATAATACCTAGAACGTCCGCACGGTTATTGAACTTTATAAGAGGTCTCGGTGAACCAATGCCTCTAGTTCAATCGGGACATGTGCTACGAAGGGACCGTACTGTACGCTAACTATATCATAAGGTTCTTGCAGGCACTTCATTTGTATCTAGGGAATCATGATGCGTAGTTGCTAGACGCCAATCTTGATTCGTTGGGCACCGATTTGATCGGGATTAGGTAAAATGAGTTTTACTCTAATCGGGACTCTTGGGAGGAGTTCGTATAAGAACAATGTGTTGTTCGAATCACAAAGAGTTGTGAGCCCACGGCTAGCATACACCTGAACCATTGAGGGTCACACTTCTCGTGTAACATGGATCCTTGATAACAATGAGCATAGATTAATATGTTAATCTTTGCAAAGTTGGAGGTCAATATGATTGAGTCCAAGATTCGTGATTGTGGATTACGAGTCGGAATAAACGTGGAGAAAGAGAAATGCGGAATTTAGTGAACTTTCTAAATTGGGAAGTTTCCCGATTTAGCAAGTCCACTAAAGTGGGAGTTTCCAATTTTGGAAATTGGAAATTTCGAAGAGGCACTCGTATCGACGAGGACTTTGAGCTCGTCACAAATATAATTTTGTTATAATTTTGTGGACGATCGTTTATTAGAAACGAGGCCGACGAGGGGATGGGCTTAATGCATCAGTGGGTCAAGCCCAATGACTTAAGCCCGCTAGGGTTGAAAACCCTAGGTATAAATAGACCTCAAACAAGAGTTTGAGATCAGATTTTTACACACCAAAACCCTAGCCGTCCAGCCCTAGCCGTCCAGCCTCTCGGCCACTGCTGCCCCGCCGCTCCGGCGCCGATCACCGCCGGAATCCGCCGGTTTTTCCTCTCCTTTCTCTATCGTATTCCCTTTGTTATCTAACCCCTTTGTATCTAGTGCTACAGTAGGGGTAGATCCGTTTATTCGAGGTGAAACCTAATTGGAGAGGAGCTGCTGCCCCGACGGAATTGCCAAGCCGCCGCTGCACCGCCGCACGCGCCGCTGCACCGCCCACGCGCCGCCGTCGCTCCACCTTCGGACCAGCTGCCGTTCGCTGGTGTTCCTGCAGCCCCGAGGATTGGTAATCGCAGCTTGTACGTGATTGGTTCTTGATTTCGACTCGTCGAAATCTCACGCTACAAGAGGTAAACAAATCGAAACTGTCGTAAATTAATTCGAACATGTTTGTATGAATTGTAATTTATGATTATGAGTAATATGCGATTACGTGTTTCGATTTCATTAAATGATGTATAAGCATGTTTCGTGATTTTCGATTATACGTATTTTCAATTAAATCGAAAAATTACCATATGTATGGCGGAAGCGTTAAGGTACGTTGACTATGTGATTAGTTTATGCATGTAATCGAAACTAGTTCGATATAATTTTTAAATTCCGCTGCGTATACATGCACGATCCCCAACAGTGGTATCAGAGCCACGGGTTAATCGTTTATTTGTCAACGTGTTTATCGTTTTCGAAAGCATGCTTCGATTTGTTGAATTGTTGAATTTTTGGTGTTATCAAATTGGGTGGTTTAATATTAATTAAATATTTTGAATATTTCAGAAAATACAAAAAATTTTATTTTTGAAAAAATTCGTTTTTGCTGCTGTTTTTCCCCAGCTGACCGAACCGGTCCGGTCGAACCGGTCCGACCGGTCCGGTCAGCACAAACAAAAAAAAAAAAAAAAAAAAAAAAATTATTTGATTTTCTGAGAATTAATATTAAAATTAATTGATTTTTAATTTTTGAAATTATTTATCAATTAAACCCAATTAGATAATTGATCCATTAATTTAATTTGAATTCAAAGAATAGTGTTGGATTAATTATTTAATTTAATCGTTAAATTAGTTTAATTAATGGAACACAAATTGGATGGCAAATAATTAATGGACTTCATTCTTATTTGAATGATTTATGAATGAAGGAAGTCCGTTAATTATATTTGCAATTTATCGTATTTATTAATTAATTCATGAGATGAATAATTGTGATTAAGTACGATGATGATCGTATGTCTCTCTTAGGATCAATATGCGTTTCCACATACCTAGAGAACATAGTTGTAGGAATCACAAACGATCATAACCTAAAACTTCCGATGAGCTAATAAAATTTAATAAATAAAATCCCTCATTCTTAATCAAGAATAATTATCAAGCTATAAAGAAAAACCAAATTGTTAAATTTTTCTTTCCTTCTACCAACAATTAAATTATGTGTAGCCTCTCATGATAGTGCAGTAAGCCGTGTTAGCGGGGAGTGCTATTGTGGGATAAGCTGTAATTTAATTGACATTAGATGGAGATACGGTCATAGATAAAATTATGTTGGATTAATGTGGTCGGCTAGATTAACTAGGGATTGCATTAGTTTGATATAGTTGGATCTATGACATCTCATATTGGTAGGCTAGACTTGACACACGAAGATTTTGATATTCGCTAGATTAACTTAGGTCATTATCAAGTGTGAGGTAAATCGAACTTTAGGGTCACATAGTGATGTGATTGATAGTACTCTACCTTTAGGCTTATGTAATCGGGATAGATTAACTACGGGTTGCATTAGCGCTATTGGACCTAAAGCCCATTAAAGAAAAATAAGTTTTCTCGATTGTCTGCTAGAGGGTGGTGGAATTCGATAAAATTAGTGGGAGAACAATTAAAACATAAAAGTCCAAAATTTTAATTGTAACGATTATTACGAACGAAACTCTAATTATTGTCTTCTTAAAATTTTCTCAACAACAATGTCCAAACATCCCCTTTCCTCAATCCTCGACCAAAACAAACTCACCGGTCCAAACTATTTGGATTGGCTTCGCAATCTGAAACTTGTGCTCCAAGTAGAGGAGGCGCAACTGCAAGGCTTACCTCGATCAGAAACGTTCTGAAAAGGGTACGTATTTAGTTGAAGTTAATTCGTCCGTTAAATCTTCTGCTTGGGTATTGGATACTGGTTGTGGCTCACATCTTTGTAAAGATTTGCAGCTCATGACAAGAAGTAGGAAGCTTAATGTGGGTGAGACCTACCTAAGAATGGGCAACGGAGCAAGGGTTGCTGCTGAAGCCATTGGGACAATTTATCTTTCTGTTTTGGATTCTAATTTTTCCATTGTTTTGAACAATTGTTTATTTGTTCCGTCACTTATTCGAAACCTTATTTCAATTCCTGTTTTGGATAATGAAGGTTTTACTTTTGTTTTTGGAAATTCGATTTGCATTATACAAAAGGAACAAAATATGATTTGTAAGGGACAACTTATAAACAACTTATATGAACTGAATCCAAGTGAAATACCTATTAACGTTATATCAGCAAAACGAAAAGATATAAGTCTTAACCCCGCACAACTTTGGCACGCTCGACTAGGTCACATTTCCTTGAGAAGGATGAACAAGTTTGTTAGTGAAGGAATGTTCTCCTTGGAGGACGTTAAATCACTTCAAACTTGTGTATCCTGCCTTAAAGGAAAAATGACCAAGACTCCCTTCAAAGGGAAGATGGAACGGGCCGAGGGTCTTTTGGATTTGATCCATTCAGACGTGTGTGGTCCACTAAGCGTTAGTGCTAGGGGTGGTTTTAACTACTTCGTTACCTTTACCGATGATTATTCTAGGTATGGTTTCGTGTACTTAATGAAGTATAAGTCTGAAACTTTTGAAAGGTTCAAAGATTTTAGACACCAAGTAGAAAACCAACTCGGTAGACGTATTAAGAAACTACGATCCGATCGTGGTGGCGAATACTTAAGTACTGAGTTTATAGACTATCTTAAAGAGAATGGGATTCTGTCTCAATGGACTCCTCCTGGAACTCCTCAACTTAATGGAGTTTCCGAACGTCGGAATCGAACACTGTTAGACATGGTTCGATCTATGATGGGGTTCACCGAGCTACCGGCATACCTGTGGGGTCATGCACTCCTAACTGCCGTGTATTTGCTGAATAGGGTTAATACCAAAGCAGTTAACTCCACACCTTATGAACTTTGGCACTCCAAGAAACCCACGTTTAAACATATTAGGATATGGGGTTGTCCCGCTTACGTGAAGCGGCTAGTGGGAGATAAGTTGGATACAAAATCCGACCTATGCTATTTTGTGGGGTATCCCGAGGATTCCATGGGATACGAATTCTACTATGTTTCTGAGGCAAAGGTGTTCGTCTCGAGAAATGCCGTGTTCCTTGAGAAGGAATTTCTATCGGATAGAAAGGGCAGTGTAGTTGATCTCGAAGAAGTTCGAGAACCACAATCTGAAGTTCAAGCACAACAATCAGATAATGAACCAATTCAACAAACCACTAACATACCTCCTGAACCGTCGCTGCGTAGATCCGAAAGAGTTCGGAGAGCGCCCGATAGGTTATTCCTCGTTGATGAAGTTGACCAAGGATGTGATCCTAGAACTTTCAACGAAGCTGTATCGGATACAGACAAGGGACATTGGCTTAATGCCATGAAATCCGAAATGGACTCTATGTACTCCAACAAGGTATGGACCTTGGTAGATCCACCCGAGGGAATTGTTCCCATAGGCTGCAAGTGGATCTATAAGAAGAAACTTGGAGTAGATGGAAAGGTGTCGACCTACAAGGCTAGATTGGTAGCGAAGGGTTATACTCAAAAGCAAGGAGTTGACTATGAGGAAACCTTCTCTCCAGTTGCTATGCTTAAGTCCATTAGGATTTTGCTGGCCATTTCTGCGTGGTATGACTACGAGATATGGCAAATGGATGTGAAGACCGCTTTCCTTAATGGGGACATTGAGGAAGAAATTTACATGGCGCAGCCGGAAGGCTTCATATCTTGTGGAGATGAGCAAAAGGTTTGCAAACTCCAGCGATCCATTTATGGATTGAAACAAGCATCCCGTAGTTGGAACAAAAGGTTCGACACAACGATCAAAGAGTTTGAATTTGTGAAAAACCCGGAGGAACCTTGTGTCTACAAGAAGGTTAGTGGGAGTGCAGTGACTTTTCTTGTACTTTATGTTGATGACATACTACTCATTGGGAATGATGTAGGGATGTTGCAGTCGACTAAAGTATGGTTATCCACACATTTCTCGATGAAGGATTTGGGAGAAGCATCATACGTATTGGGAATACGGATCTATAGAGATAGATCGAGGAGATTGCTTGGCTTGTCCCAATCCATGTACATAGACACCGTTCTTAAACGGTTTAGCATGGAAGAATCCAAGAAGGGATTCTTGCCAATGTCCCATGGGGTTCGTCTCTCGAAATCCATGCGTCCTCAAACGCAAATGGAAATCGAGGAGATGAAAAGGACACCTTATGCATCCGCTATAGGAAGCATAATGTATGGCATGTTGTGTACACGACCTGATATTGCGTATGCTGTGAGCGTCACAAGCAGATATCAGTCCGACCCCGGCCCAGCCCATTGGAAGGCTGTGAAGGACATTCTCAAGTACTTGCGAAGAACTCGAGATTTGTTTTTGGTCTATGGGGATACCGAGTTGAAAATAGAAGGCTTCACAGATTCTAGTTTTCAATCGGACGTGGATGACTCAAAGTCAAACTCGGGGTATATATTCAAAGTCAACGGAGGTGCCGTGTGTTGGAAGAGTTCCAAACAAGGCACGACGGCTGATTCCACCACCGAGGCTGAATATATTGCAGCATCAGATGCTTCAAAGGAAGGGTCATGGATTAGGAAATTCATCCAAGAGTTGGGTGTATTTCCGAACGCTAGCGATCCAGTACGGCTGTACTGCGATAACAACGGAGCCGTAGCACAAGCTAAGGAACCAAGAGCTCATCAGAAGTCGAAGCACGTGTTGAGAAAATACCATGTGATCCGAGAGATCATAGAGAGAGGTGAAGTCAAGCTAGACAGAGTCACCTCGGAGGACAATATTGCAGATCCCTTCACCAAGCCATTGTCAGGATGAGTCCACGAGAAACATCGAGAGTCGATGGGACTTAGATTTATGAGTAGTTGGCTTTAGGTCAAGTGGGAGATTGTTAGAGTAGGTGACCGGCAAGCCAACTTGTGGTTGTGGTCTTTCTCTTTTCCTTGTAATAAAACAATCGTTTTTCATTCGTAATAATAAAATATCTTATTTGGCATTCTATATCTGTTATCCCATGCAAGCAGCATAGATATAGTCCTAACGAGTTACTCTATTACTGTGAGTTGATCTAGTAGAATCGTGAGATAACTCAGCAATGTAATGTAACTGTTAAACCTTGTTCCTAGTCGATGGGTTACGCCAATAATGAGGATACCGGCCTTTCCCTTTTGAGACTAGCACTTAGTGTATGTGTACTGCGTCTCATCAGTCCTCGGTGTTGTGACATCGGCATACTTGAGTGGGTGCTCATACTGGATGAGTTCACTGAACTCCCTCGCCCTAGAAATCTATAAGTGGTTCTCATTCATCGAGTAATAGGTTTCTAAAATATAGCTGTACACCATTAGTCCTTAAGACCCAGACATCACCGTGACTTCACTAGAGGACCGATTGTATCGTGACCTGTCCCTGAGTCCCACCGCGGACCACACCAAGGGCCAACGTTCGTGCAATCCGAAATCTAGTGTGAAGTCTGTGTATTGTAGTAGGGGATTCGAGCGCTTGAGTAGTCATGGATGTCCTGTGTGTTCTGACGGTTTATAATCCATGGAATCTCTGGCCAGAGTTGATAGTGGGGTGATCGATTAGGGAAATGTGTTTCCCTAAGTCGCACACGAACGGATTTATAATACCTAGAACGTCCGCACGGTTATTGAACTTTATAAGAGGTCTCGGTGAACCAATGCCTCTAGTTCAATCGGGACATGTGCTACGAAGGGATCGTACTGTACGCTAACTATATCATAAGGTTCTTGCAGGCACTTCATTTGTATCTAGGGAATCATGATGCGTAGTTGCTAGACGCCAATCTTGATTCGTTGGGCACCGATTTGATCGGGATTAGGTAAAATGAGTTTTACTCTAATCGGGACTCTTGGGAGGAGTTCGTATAAGAACAATGTGTTGTTCGAATCACAAAGAGTTGTGAGCCCACGGCTAGCATACACCTGAACAATTGAGGGTCACACTTCTCGTGTAACATGGATCCTTGATAACAATGAGCATAGATTAATATGTTAATCTTTGCAAAGTTGGAGGTCAATATGATTGAGTCCAAGATTCGTGATTGTGGATTACGAGTCGGAATAAACGTGGAGAAAGAGAAATGCGGAATTTAGTGAACTTTCTAAATTGGGAAGTTTCCCGATTTAGCAAGTCCACTAAAGTGGGAGTTTCCAATTTTGAAAATTGGAAATTTCGAAGAGGCACTCGTATCGACGAGGACTTTGAGCTCGTCACAAATATAATTTTGTTATAATTTTGTGGACGATCGTTTATTAGAAACGAGGCCGACGAGGGGATGGGCTTAATGCATCAGTGGGTCAAGCCCAATGACTTAAGCCCGCTAGGGTTGAAAACCCTAGATATAAATAGACCTCAAACAAGAGTTTGAGATCAGATTTTTACACACCAAAACCCTAGCCGTCCAGCCCTAGCCGTCCAGCCTCTCGGCCACTGCTGCCCCGCCGCTCCGGCGCCGATCACCGCCGGAATCCGCCGGTTTTTCCTCTCCTTTCTCTATCGTATTCCCTTTGTTATCTAACCCCTTTGTATCTAGTGCTACAGTAGGGGGAGATCCGTTTATTCGAGGTGAAACCTAATTGGAGAGGAGCTGCTGCCCCGACGGAATTGCCAAGCCGCCGCTGCACCGCCGCACGCGCCGCTGCACCGCCCACGCGCCGCCGCCGTTGTCACGCACGCGCCGCCGTCGCTCCACCTTCGGACCAGCTGCCGTTCGGTGGTGTTCCTGCAGCCCCGAGGATTGGTAATCGCAGCTTGTACGTGATTGGTTTTCTTGATTTCGACTCGTCGAAATCTCACGCTACAAGAGGTAAACAAATCGAAACTGTCGTAAATTAATTCGAACATGTTTGTATGAATTGTAATTTATGATTATGAGTAATATGCGATTACGTGTTTCGATTTCATTAAATGATGTATAAGCATGTTTCGTGATTTTCGATTATACGTATTTTCAATTAAATCGAAAAATTACCATATGTATGGCGGAAGCGTTAAGGTACGTTGACTATGTGATTAGTTTATGCATGTAATCGAAACTAGTTCGATATAATTTTTAAATTCCGTTGCGTATACATGCACGATCCCCAACATTACCTTGATCAGAAACGTTCTGAAAAGGGTACGTATTTAGTTGAAGTTAATTTGTCCGTTAAATCTTCTGCTTGGGTATTGGATACTGGTTGTGGCTCACATCTTTGTAATGATTTGCAGCTCATGACAAGAAGTAGGAAGCTTAATGTGGGTGAGACCTACCTAAGAATGGGCAACGGAGCAAGGGTTGCTGCTGAAGCCATTGGGACAATTTATCTTTCTGTTTTGGATTTTAGTTTTTCCATTGTTTTGAACAATTGTTTATTTGTTCCGTCACTTATTCGAAACCTTATTTCTATTCCTGTTTTGGATAATGAAGGTTTTACTTTTGTTTTTGGAAATTCGAGTTGCATTATACAAAAGGATCAAAATATGATTTGTAAGGGACAACTTATAAACAACTTATATGAACTAAATCCAAGTGAAATACCAATTAACGTTATATCAGCAAAACGAAAAGATATAAGTCTTAACCCCGCACAACTTTGGCACGCTCGACTGGGTCATATTTCCTTGAGAAGGATGAACAAGTTTGTAAGTGAAGGATTGTTCTCCTTGGAGGACGTGAAATCACTTCAAACTTGTGTGTCCTGCCTGAAAAGAAAAATGACCAAGACTCCCTTCAAAGGGAAGATGGAACGAGCCGAGGGTCTTTTGGATTTGATCCATTCAGACGTGTGTGGTCCACTAAGCGTTAGTGCTAGGGGTGGTTTTAACTACTTCTTTACCTTTACCGACGATTATTCTAGGTATGGTTTTGTGTACTTAATGAAGTATAAGTCTGAAACTTTTGAAAAGTTCAAAGATTTTAGACACCAAGTAGAAAACCAACTCGGTAGACGTATTAAGAAACTACGATCCGATCGTGGTGGCGAATACTTAAGTACTGACTAACATGTTCTCTTTTTTTATGGTAGACTCAAAACTGACTAACATGTTCATTAACTCATCCGATGGATGATCATGTTTGTTCATGTTGAAGTTCACTATGAACAATTTAGGAAAGGACAAGAGGATCAAATCCAATGAGAGCTCGGCAGGGAGGGTGACGTAAAGGTTCACTAGCTTTTCAAGGAGAGTGATCATCTTGAGACAGTGCTCGTGGACCGAAGCCCCTTCGCGCAGTCTCGCAGTGGCCAACTATTTTGTAGCAGCGTACCTCGACGCCCTAATATTCTCACTATACATGCTATCGAGATGAGCCTTGATATCGAAAGCATGTAAGTGAGACTCATATTTCCTACGCAAGCGCAGGCTCCATGGCGGCTATCATGTAGCACCTAGAATGAGTGTCGTCTTTCTTCCATGCTTCATAAGTTTACTTTTCAGCATCGGTCGCAGTGTCGGGTATAGTGGAAGGATGTCTCTCATTAACGACATAGAGACGCCCCTCAATGGTTAGCACGAGTTTAAGACCACGCAACCAATCTAGGTAATTAGGGCCATTAAGTTTATTGTCGAGGATTGACATTATGGGTTTCCTAGACATGATTATCTGAGAGGTTTAGAGAAGAGGATTATTAGAAATTCGTATTAAATGATTTTACAATTAAATATTTGGACTTTTTTTATTTAATTGTTCTCCCACTAATTTTATCGAGTTCCACTTCCCTCTAGTAGACAAACCAAAAAACCGATTTTTCTTTAATGAGCTTTAGGTCCAATAGACAAATATAACCCGTAGTTAATCTAGCCCGATTATATTTGCCCAAAGGTAGATCACAATCAATCATATCCTTTATATGACCCCAAAGTAATTTTCCTCACACTTGATAATGACCTAAGTTAATCTCGCGAATTCAAAATCTTCGTGTGTCAAGTCTAACTTACCAATCAAAGATGCTCATAGAACTTAATTATACCAAACTAATGCAGTCCCTAGTTAATCTAGTCGACCACGTTAATCTAGCTTAACCTTTTCTATGGCTACCTTCATCGTTATGTTAATTGAATTACAAGTTACCTTACCATAGCACTCCCCGCTAACACGGCTTACTGCACTATAGCAAAGGGCTACACATAATTCAACCGTTGGTAGAAGGAAAGAAAAATTCAACAGATTGGTTTTTCTTTATAGCTTAAAATAATTCTTAATTCAATAAGAATGAGGGAATTTTTAGAAAAAAATTTATCTCATCAGAAGGTTTGGATTGGTCAATGTGATTCCTACATCTATGTTCTCTTAAGTTATATGGAAACACATATTGTCCTAACAGGAACATACGACCTAACTATATAATTAATTACATTAATTAATTGTCGGATTTTGAAAATAATTATAGGACCTCAACTAGCATAAATCAATCAAATAATGTTGAGGTACTAGTAATTAAGTTGAAGTATAATCAATATTATATGTGTGTTCTATTAATTGAGATCAATTTAACAATTTAAATTAATTAATTAATCTAGCACCTATTTACTAAAATAGATGATTGGTGAATCGATTATATAATTGGGTTTAATTGAAAATAATTTTCCAAAATTTAAAAGCAATTTGTTTTAAGTTTAATTTTATAAATCCCAAATAAATTTTATTTTTTTCATAGAACCGGTTTGGCCCGACCGGTCTGACCGGTTCGGACCGAAACGGTCCGATTCTGACCGGTCCAGCTGACCAAAATCAGTGGTTCGGGTCAGTCATACTGAGAACCGGTCAGACCGACCTGAATCCACAAGGATTCGGTCAACTGGAATGAATAGAACCATCGAACCGGCCGGTTCGACCAGTTCAATTTGAACAATTAAAAAACCGACATTTTTAAATAAAATTTCAGATCAGATTTCCCAATTTTAAACAATTTTAAAGATCGAAAAATTCTAAACAATGTTTCAAAAATATTTTAAACTTTCGAAAACACCCAATTAAATAATACAACAATCACAATTTCAATAAATCGAACATGCATCAAAATAAGCAAAGCATACTTAAAACGCAATTAGTTGCGCATCCTGGCTCTGATACCACTGTTGGGAATCGGGCACGTGTACACAGCGGAAATTTTTTTTACATGAAATAGACAATTTAATTCACATAATCACATGCTCGATTCGTATTACACAATTAATTGCGTACCTTTGCGGTTCCAGCGATAATTAAAAAACAACAACCATGCGTATTAATTTATTCGACAATAAATCACATAGCATGCTCGCAGTAAATCATGAATTTCATATAAGCTAGAAACATATAGCAATTCAAGAAAAACATACTGCGAATACAAACATATAATTTAATCTAATTAAATTAATGCCTAATTAATATTGGATCAGAAAATTACCTCTCGAAGCGTGAGGCAAGCACTCGGATCGAAGCAAACTGCCACGAAAACCAATCCGTGCAATCGAGAGCAGCGGCGGTGAAGTGACAGCCGCGGACGCGCTGGCAGTGGCGGCGCGTGTGAATCACGTTGTCCTCGGGTGGCGCGTGAGGGCGCGTGTTGCGTCTGCTCGGCGGATGCTTCTCGACGATTCGACTCCTTGATCTTCCTCCTCTCGGATTTCTCCTCGTATACCGAAATCAACTAACTACGTGGCACTAGACACGTAAAAGACAGAAAAAAATGGAAGAAAACGACAAAAGGAAAAATACTACCGATAGTATTATGGCACGTGAGGCCAACTCCGGCGACAGCGGCGACGGTCGATGGCGACGGCGACGGTAGCGGAGTGAGGAGAATAGCCGAGTGTGAGAGATTCGAGCGGCTAGGGTTTTTTTGTGTGTTGTGTATTGTGCAAGACCTATAAATCATGTATTTATAGTGTCTTGTATAAAAGCCCTAACGAGCTTAAGTTGGACCGGGCCCAACAGCTTAAGTTCGTTAGTTCTTTACTCGCTCGTTTCTCACAACTCCATGATTGGAAAATTGTAACGATTACATTTTCGGAATCATTGTAACATCCTCGTCATTGCGAGTGCCAATACTCGATTTCTAATTTCTAAAAGTGGAAACCCTAATTCAGTGGACTTTCTAAATTTGGAAACTTCCCAATTTAGAAAGTTCACTAAGATGTTCGCCTATTCTTTTCTTTTTCTTATTCTCATTCATAATTCCAAATTACGAATGTTAGACTCAATCACATTGACTTCCAATCATGCAAAGATTAAACATTTTTATCTTTGACCGTTTATTCAAAGATCTCGAGTGCACGAGCAGTGTGACCCTCGATGGTTCAGGTGTAAGCTATTCGTGGGTCCACAACCGTTTGTGGTCTAAACTCGTCCCTTAGAGTTACGATTAAGATGAAGCTCGTTTCAACTTAATCACCCAACGAATCAAGATTGGCGTCTAGCAACTACGCGTCATGATTCCCTAGATACAAATGAAGTGCCTGCAAGAACCTTTTGGTATAGTTAACGTACAGTAGGATACCTTCGATTCATATGTCCCAATCGAACTAGAGTCATTGGTTCATCGAGACCTCCTTAGTAGTTCAATAGCTGTGCGATCGTTCTAAGTGTTGTAATCGGTATGTGCATGAGTTAGAGAATCGAATGCTCTAATCATCACTTAGTCAGCTCTGGCCACAGACTTAGAGATTACAAACTATGAAAACATACAGGACATCCAAGACTATTCTAGCTATCGAATCCCCGACTACAATGCACAGACCTCCCACTAGATTTCGGACTGCACGAACACTGGCCCTTGGGGCGGTCCTCGGTGGAACTCAGGGACAGGTCACGGTACAGCTGGTCCTCTAGTGAAGTCACGGTGATGTCTAGGTCATAAGGACTAATAGTGTACAACTATACCATAGATATCTCTACTCAATTATTGAGAACCATTTAGAGATTTCTAGGGTGAGGGAGTTCAGTGAACTCGTCAACTTACGAGCACCCATTTATGCATGCCAATATCACAATACCGTTTACTGATGAGATGCAGTACACATACACTAAGTGCTAGTCTCTTAATGGGAAAGGACGATATCCTCATTGGTGGCGTAACCCTTCGACTAGGAACACGTTTAACAGTTATAATACTAAAGTAAATATCTCACGATCCTAAAAGATCGATTGCTAGTGCTTGTAATAACTGTAAGGACTATATCTATATTTGAAACAAGGGACAAAGATATAGAATTCCAAGGTGTTTTATCATTAATACGAAAAATGATTATTTATTACAAGAATAAATGGAGAGACCACAGCCACAAGTTGGCTTGTTGGTCACCTACTCTAACAGTTTCTGCTCTGAGGCTAACACAAACTTGAACCTCGTATTGCTCAATTGATCCAACGCAACACTTTGGGAAAACTTTCGTAATCCCACGGACACGATTGTGATTGGCCAAGAGCTTCGTGCAGAAACGGTACTAATGATTTCACTCTCCCGACAAAGAGGCAAACCGAGAACCGGAGAATCTGAGACCGCGTGGCGGCGTCCTTGACCTGCACATAAGTCGTTTCCGCTGCATCGATGGGGGAGGATCCTTTGCCACGGCTAGGAGTGACCGCCGGTTTTCTACAACAGAAACACCATACACCACCAATGTCGAAAACATACCCTACCATTACTTGAACAGGATGAAACATTTTTTTGCTAGAAAAAAAATCATAACATATACGAGAAGCAAAGAAACCCCGAAATATTATCTCGGTGAAGGACGAACAACCCAGAACTCTGATTCAAAATTCTCTCATCTCTTCCCCTCATGCGGAAGTGCCAAACCATATGACCCTTCACCCGTTCCAATAGAAAGGATTAGTCAATCAAATAATAGATAGTAAATGGGTCGGTTTGAAAATAAATGAATTGCTAGTCGTAGAATATTATTCTCGTCAGACTTAAACCTAAATTCAAATAAAATAGAAGGGTTCGGGCAATTTTATTCCCTTTTATCAAATTAAAATTACCTAAGGTAAAGTAAGAAAAATGTGGGTTTGATCATGATTTTATCCCATTTATGTATCATAGATCGAGCGTCTATTTTTATATTATTTCCGGTATTCTTCCTAGTTTACGTGTCACATCAATTCGGAATAGAAAACAAAGAAATTGGAAAATAAAACATTTCTTAATGGAAATCATTACATATATGAAAATAAAAAAATTCAAGCACTCCAATGGACTTGTTGAACCGGACATCAAACCAATATTATAATTTATTTTGCATTAGATTGAGGAAAAAAATGTATGATTATATGCTAATATTATGGTTTTAAATAATTTAACATATAGTAGTTTTTCGGGTTTTTTTTTTATTCTGTATGATGAGAGAAAGATGGCAACTCGAAGAGAAGACAAGAGGTGTGGGTTGCGTTCGTAGATTAAGGACCGAGATGAATTTGTGGGGTTTTAATTATGAAAAAGATATTACGTTATGTATTCCTAAGCCTAATATAGGTTTTAGATTAGTATAAGGATATAATAGTGAAACTTAGTTAATTTTAATACATGAAAAATGATTTGGATTTATTTTATAATCTAGGAAAAAAAAAACGGACTCCTTGTAAATGCACATGTATAACCGGGGGGTTTTGTCAAATAACCCCAACATTTTTCCCAATCACATATACTTTTATCATTTACGGCCTTCTTAATTCATGGTTATTACATTTTCTCCACCCACATTGATATTTTCAAATTATTGTACGTTTAAATTTTTCATTCAATGTACATTTATATTTTTTGAATCTCTATTATATATGATTTCCCAATTGTCATGAATACTCATTTAATGGTAAGTGATATTTTATCAATAAATAAAGGGTAAATAGCACTTAACCCCCCTGTTGGACATTTTGCACATGACCCCCTTATGCTATGAAATTAAGCACATAACCCCTTTATGGTTGACATTTTGCACATGACCCCCTTATGGTATGAAATTAGGAACATAACCCCCTTGTGGTTTTGACATTTTGCACATGACCCCCTTATGGTATGAAATTAGCACACAACCCCCTTGCATAGAAAACTGGAAAAGACTAAATTACCCCTATCAAGTCAAAAGTTCTTGTTTTAATTTAAAAATAAAATTAAAAGCTTAATGTACTTTTTTTGTAAAATAAGAAATATTATATATTATTATTTTTTTTTTCTATTTTACAGCACATATATTTTTTTTTAATTTAATTTTCATTTCAACTTTAGATAAATGTGTTTGTTAGATTCTTCCAAAAGAATAAAAAAAATAAAGACTTTGTTTCTTAAAAAAATTAAAGTTCGATAACAACTATCATATAATATGTTATATAGAAAATTGTATAATAATCATAATTAATAATAATGTTAAAACTTTTAAAATCGAATAAATTCTCAATCTTACAATAACTAGTATTATATACCTTTTGTGTTGTAAAATTAAAAAAAAATATATATATATATTATATTTCTCATTTTACAAAAAAAATACATTAAGCTTTTTGTTTTATTGAATAATTATATTTAAATTAAAACAAGAATTTTTGACTTGATAGGGGTAATTTAGTCTTTTCCAGTTTTCTATTTAAGGGGCTATGTGCTAATTTCATACCATAAGGGGGTCATGTGCAAAATTTCAAAACCACAAGGAAGTTATGTGCCTAATTTCATACCATAAGGGGGTCATCTGCAAAATGTCAAAACCACAGGGAGGTTATGTGCCTAATTTCATACCACAAGAGAGTCATGTGCAAAATGTCCAAACCACAAGGGGGTTAAGTGCTATTTACCCATAAATAAATGATATTTTCAGAAAATTTGAACTTAAAATAACAATATATAAACCTTATATTCTTGAATTTATTCCACCATTATTTTTCCACGTGACGAAAATGTCCAATGTATTCTTCATTTTTTTTATGTTCTTCAGGTGTGAATTGTTGTTGTTTTTTTCATTTTATATTAGTATCAAAAAGTTTATTATTGACACATTAAATTTGTGTACAATTCATCTATTTAATTATAATTTTCATTGTATCAATATGTTTTACTTTGTATTTCTTATTAACTAATAGTTGTATTTTATGAATTTTTAAGAAGAACACTCTCTAAAAGCTATGTTCGATGGGGTTAGAAAAGACATGTGCCTCTGTTATGCTTTTAATATTATTGAATCGTGCCGATTTACAAAACATGGTATGCATAATAAAGAATTGATATTTGAAAAAATTGCAAGTGGTTCTCAGACTCGGTTTGAATGGAGAAGCAAATGATTCATCGTTACAGAGTCGTATGGAACTGCCTAATTCGTTTACTAGACGACCAACGAATCTATATAATATATAAAAGATGAATTTCACCCTCAATTTATGTCCCTAATTTTATTTTTATGCTATATATATATATATATATATATATATATATATATATATATATATATAGGTTGAGATTCATATTTTCTTATTGTATGATGATTTGTTATTGGAATAGGTTTTTATTAATTTTTAATTGAAGATGAAATAAAATAGGGTGCTCTGCTATACGTATATACACATATTTAAAAAAGAAAAAAATGTAAGTATCAATGCCTTCATTCTTCGACTAGAGCTGCTCCTTGAAGAAATTGCAAGATTCTTGACGGAATTTCGGATTAAGCACGACAAATGAGGATTACACGACAACAAAATACACCGCCAACAACCATAATTACGAGCCGATTTGGGATTACCGCGAACACGGACAAACAAAGTTGCAGAATTAATGATATTATCTTTGGTCGATAAGGAGATAAGTTTCCTAAATTAAATAAATACTAGTTGATATATTCCACGTGCTTTTATATGCATAAATCCCTACAAACAAACATTTATATGTTTTTTGCTTATGTAAATAAAAAAATTAAAAGAAAAAAAAAAAAAAAAAAAAAAGAGAGGAGGGCAACGAATTGTTACAGGCTGCGACCATGGAGCTCGGCAAGTTAAGCTTTCCTGGAGCACAAATTCCTTTGTCGGCACGAGATTTCTGGAAGCTCGCATTGGGGCTCGCGTTTGAGCTCATAAGCTCGAATCAACATGGGCAAGAGGTAAGACATGAAGACACCTCTCGAAATCTGATTCGGGGAAGCTCAAAACTCACTTCCACGGTTCGTTGACGAAATCCGAAAGAGATTCTTGAAGTTGCGCCGGTGATCTGCTAGAATAAGGAGAATTTAGATGTTCCTTCGGTACGAGATGAACACATTAAGTTTGCGAGCTTGATGGCGGGTTGGAACCTTCAACAACTTTGATGGCTGTTTTGCTTAAAAAAAAAAAAATAATAATAATAATAATAAAAAAACGATAAATAAAAGAAAAAAAAAAAAGAGAACAAAAACATTGATTGTGTTCACAGGGATGGAAGACCCGTGGCTTCGGCCCAAAAGGTAGTTGAAAATACGTGAAAATGGTTGGAAGATCCCGAGACTTCAGTCCAAAAGGTAGTTCAAAATATGTAAAAAGGGATAGAATATTCCGCGGCTTCGGCTCAAAAGGTAGTTGAAACTAAGTGTAAAGGGTTGGAAGATCCCCGAGTTTTTGGCTCAAAAGGTAGTTGAAAGTGTTCATAAGGATTGGAAGATCCCTAGGCTTTGGCACAAAAGGTAGTTGAAAGTGTTCGCAAGGGTTGGAAAATTCCCGCGGCTTCGGCGCAAAAGATAGTTGTGTCCGCAAGGCTTGGAAGATTCCCGCGGCTTCGGCCCAAAAGGTAGTTGTGTGTGCATGGGATGGAAGATTCCCATTGCTTCGGCCTACAAGGTAGTTGTGTTCGCATGGGTTGGAAGAGTCCCGCGATTTCGGCCCAAAAGGTAGTTAGGTTCGCATGGGTTGGAAGATCCCCGTTACTTCGGTCCAAAAAGTAAGCTATGAACGTTCGTAAGGTTGAGCTAATTGTGCTCGCTCGAAAGAAATATTTATGGATATAAAAATGAAACAAGAATAAAACAATAATACTTCATTAAAAGCATGTTTAAAAAACAAACATAAAACGCCAAGGCTATGCGGTTGTCGTAGTAATCGAAGTACTGCGCGATGATGGTAGCGTGTTAAACAATAATCGCGTGGTTTCGAGGACCGTAGCGTGTTAGCTCACATCTTGTTTGGAAAAAAGGATTGTTGACTTCTAACTTTTCATATTCTCGAGCGAACCGCTTCACTAGGTTAACTTAGAAAATAGGGGGAGTAGATGATGGGGCCCATTTTGATAAACTTGGGCCGTGCCATTTTGAAAGTGGGCCGGATAGATAATTTTGGCCTACAGAATTTTCCTATATAAATGCATGTAGAAACCCTAATTAGGGTTATGTTTTTACACACACTCAATAATATTTTACCTTCTTTCTACAAACTCTCTCTCTCTCTATTCTTTATGTCTCTGCCGCTTTTTGCGTCGCCGCTCTTTGATCCGACGAGTGGTGGACTTACCGGCAACACCAAGAGTAGGGTTTCGGAGGAGGTCTTGAGGATGCGGATTTCGAACACCATCAAGATGATTTATTCTCCCGAAGAGCAGTAACAACCTACAAATTATCCCCTTCCAGCATGATAGATTAACACCCTTTCGTCTTAGCCGATATAATTGCATATAATGCCGCATGGGCCTCTCCATCCACTACTTTCGGACGCCCATGGGCCTTTTTAACACTCCACCAAACACACGAGCTTTGCGAATCACGGGCTACATTGGCCATCACGTAATAATTCATCCCCACAGGAAATGCAACGTCATAGTTTATTTTCACCACTCCGTCTTCCGGTGGTTTCCAAACGGCAGGATGAGTTCTCTTTTTTACCGGTACAAAGTGAATTTGGTTATGTTGGAAGTTACTCAAGTAGTTGAGACACCAACTAACTACATCTCCAGCAGGAAGCTCGTCCTCCCCCATGAGCCACCTTATTCCAATTATCCCACAATTTCCACATAACAACTACCGATAAATGAAAAATACCTGGAGAGAGTTGTTGGTGAAGAAACTCGATCCAGGCCCAAGTCGACGGTGGTTGATCATCAATAATATAGTGTCGAAGGCATGGGAACTCCAAACATGACTTGAGCTGCCGCATTTAGTTATAACATGAAGGAAAGTTCCGCAACATCAGCAACGAGGATTCACGACAATCGTTCTGCGAAAAAGCTCTATTGAGTTGGCAGTATGTTCGAGCATGCTCGCCACAAAAAGACATTTATCTTAGGTGGAATAGGGAGATTCCACACCAATTTCCAATTTCTCTTTACCATTCCGCTGCCAGATCCTTCCTGAGATATGGCCACTAGATCGGCTGTGGTAGGACAATCAAACTGTAAACTTTCGATTCTTCAAAAAATGCCAGACCCATCTATCCACTGACGAAGAGCAGTCAATCGGCACCGCCAGAATCCTATCTCTATCTACTGGCCAAAAATATTCATCAAGGAGGGTCGGGTTCCGAGAATGAGAGGTTGCGTCAATAATGTCCGAGACTCTATTCGGGAAAGCACAATGAATTGGTCTTGTTGGAAACACTATGAAAGTACCATCATCTGTAAGCCATGGGTCCGACCATATTGAAGTAGATCACCCATCCCCAATTCCCTTTCTAATGCCCGAGAAGAGGCAATCTCTGGGCCATCCATAAGCTCCTCAATGTGGCTGAAGGGCGCCTCCCCAGTTCTGCTGTCAAAACATCTCCTTGGGGAAAATAGCATGCTTTCATAATTTTTAGATAGGAGCAAATCAGGTTGGGTAAGAATCGTCCACACTTACTTGCTTGGTAAGAAGAGCAATATTGAAACGTTTCATGTTCCTGAATCCTAGACCGCCAGCATCGTTTGCCTTACAGAGTCGATTCCACACCAACCATGCTAGCTTCCAATTATTACCTGTTACCCACCAAATACCATTTAATTGCTTTTTCAATCTCCTGGAGAATTCCATTCGGAAGAAGAAAACAACCCATAACATAAAATGGGATCGCTTGAAAATACCCAAATATTTCGTTTTTCGTCCTCACCATACTTGCAGGCAGACCCAAATACTTCTCATGTCGATCCACCACTTAACCGAGAATCTGGAAAAGTGTAGCTTGATGCTCATGATTGGTAGATGGGCAAAATATCATTGTGGATTTTTCGTAATTATTTATCAAGATTGTTAACAGGGCTAATTTCAAATTTGTATAGCCAATAACGAAAACATACTTATTTCCACGAAAAAAGCAGAGAGCAAAAGTCAATCACATTAAAAAAGAAATTATCGAGAAATACAGAAACACTTGTAAAAGATAGCCAAACCGAAAATATATATTCCTACCTACAGTAGAAAAAAGCGATAACCACCCATATACAACACAAACCCATACATATCATAACAACAACACACCACAATTAAGCAGCAGCAGAAGCTTTCTTCGCCTTCTTAGCAGCAGGGGATTTTATGCTCTTGGGCTTCACAGGTGTCGCCTTCTTCACCGGCGCAGCCTTCTTCTTCACCGGCGTAGCTTTCTTCACGGTCTTCTTTGGCGAAGCCTTCTTCACCACCTCCGCCTTCCTCTTTGTTCCGGCGGCGGCGGATCTGGGCTTTTCAGCCTTGTCCTTGTTTCCAGTTTCAGATAACTTATAGGAAGCCTTGATTTTTATGAGCTTTCCCTTAGCAGCAGAGTTCTTAAGCTGGAGACCCAAAATCTTCCTGAAATTTGGAGGCAGAACACCCTTGTGTTTATCTTCCATGTACTTTGCTATTGCGTAAGGGCTAGATCCGCTCTTCTCTTTCAATGCCAACACTGCCTCCTTTATCATCTTTATATATAATTCACACCCAAATTCTTGATTTTTAGTTCTAAATAAATTATCAAATTCCAACAAATAATTAACAAAATACAGTCGGATGTGAGATAATTAAACTGACCTCAAAGTAAGGCGGGTGGGAAGAAGCAGTTTTGGTGGTAGTTTTCTTGGACTTTTCCTCCTTCGCCGCCGCTTTGGGTTTCTTTTCTTTGACGGGCTTCCTCTCCGCCGCGGTTTTCTTAACTTCTCCGGTGGACGGCATCACGACTACGATCGGAAATGATTATCTTATCTCTCGTGTAAATGGGTTTTATTGGAGAATGCTTTGAACTTGTGTTTTATGCAGGCGTGGTTTTTGCTTTATATAGCGGAGCTCGATCCGTGCGGTCTGGGATGCTGAACTCTGATTGGACAACTTAAAAGCACTCGGATTGAGAACTTTTGCTAGGATACATCCCTCGCGTCCACGTGGCATATTTTCACCCATTGATTGTGGTTTGAATTGGATTCAGCCGGTGCCATTCTTATCCGGAAAGAGTGTGGGTGTGGGTTTCTCTTTGGCCCCTAGTTTCAAGGGGTGTGTTTTCTTGCCCAATTAAGGCCTCAATCTTCTCACATTTTTTATGGATTTGATTTGGGAATTTTAATGGGACTGATATTGAGAATATAGTGGTTGTAATGTGGGTTGGATCAGAAAAAATGGTGTTAATTTTGATTCATTTTAGGGGCATTAAAGATAAAACAATTTTTGGTTCCCTAGTTTTGTTAATATACAATTATTTACATATACATACATATGTGTGGAAATCTCAACAAAATTCCCAATCCGAGTCTTTTCGATTTGGAAACCATTTTTTATGATTCGATTTTCGAAATTCCGATTTCAATTTTTTTCCTACATAAAATATTCGGAATTTCGGAATTCTGGTCCGAAAATAATTCTGAAATTTCCGAATAATTTTAAAAATTTTTGAAAATTATTACTATTGATTAATTATTATAAATTTTTAGTTACATTTTTCTTATAAAAAAAAAAAAAAAATAGGCTACATCAATCCATCAACATCTTAGGATGACTTTAACAAAAGACCAAACCCTACATAACGTGAATTTTAAACCCTAATTTCCTAACTCATTCTCTCATTCTCTTCCCCACTCTCCCTATGGAATCTCTTATTTCTTCCACCACCAGCCATTCTTTCTCGGTGTGGAATCTCTTATTTCTTCCACCAGCCCCGCCCATTGTTCTCTCCGCCGAGCACCGAGCACCACCTTGAGTCGCCCCTTTTTCTCTCCCCGTAGCACCGCCAGCGATGCCCCTCATTCTCTCCCTGCAGCATAGCCAGCACTGCCCCTCGTTCTTTTCGTCGAGCACCACCTACACCGCCCCTCATTCGCTCCGGCGTGACCAACGCCTCAACCCAGTCACCGCCCCTCATTCTATCCTTGTAAAGCGCCGAAAAATCCAAAAAATGAATAATTCTGAAATATTCCGATTTTCCAAAATTTCCGAAAAAATTGGAATCGAATCAATATTGTTGTTCCGAAACAAATCGGAAATTTTCCGAAAAGACGATATCTGATGTGATCCGTCCGATCTCCACCCCTACAGAGATAGAGATCGATAGAATTTGCCCAGGTACACTCATGAATCTTCAAGCTCAAGTAAATTAGGAAAGCAGGGTCCTCTACCACGTGTCCAAGGTGAACGTGGGGTTACAATCCGAACGTCAAGCGATAGGCCCCGTGCAGAGTAGAAATCATCTCTCCAACTTACAAAACAGAGACAAACACTATGTGACTCGACGGGTAGGCCCGGCGATTAATCTCCAACGATCAAGTCAGCGGAGACAATCTTTGTAGAGTAGAAAGCTCTCTAAATTGCCAAGGAAATAGAATCTACCTGAAATGAATAGTGAACTCTAGTATTTATAGTAGTTTCCTAGAGCATCTCTATTAGATAGGGGTTTCCCCCTCTCCCTCCCTCTCCCCCTCCCCTTCCCCTTCCCCCGATCTACATCGTCTCCAACCGCTCGGTCTTCTATTACAATTTTTTCAACACCGACTCACCACCATAAGAATAATAATAAAATAATAATAATAACAATAATAAAAAAACCAAATAAAGAAACAAAATAATAACTTGTTGTTTTTGTCTAATTTTTACGATTATAAAAAAAATATATGATAGTAAATAAAATAAAAACAAATAAAGAAACAAAATAAAATAATAATAATAATAAAAACAATTGAATAAACATATAAGTCAAAAGGAAATAAAAAAAATAAAAGAAAAAGAAATTGAAAAAGATATAAAAAGTGTTTATTTACAAATAAGGGGCCTTAATATATAGGTCCCGATGACAAATTTTATTATAACTGAATGACAAGTCTAACTGTAGTAATTCGTAGTCACGTATTCTCAAAACCCTAACTCCTTCTTCGAACCCTAGTCGCCAGATACCATAGACACCCATAGACACTCACAGACATATGTAAACATGAAATCGAAAAATCTTAGATCCACCCCACCAAACCCTAGATCTGTGACGCCAACGTCACCCACGCAGCTAAAGATGCTACAAACACCACCCACGATGTCGTCGCCATCCCCAACCCCAACATAGTTGCGCCACCGGCACCAACCCCCAACCCCGAGCGATGCCGTCCAACGAGCGCCATCCTCATGCCCAACGTCGCGTTACCACCATCGTCTTCCCCAGAGCCGCCGCCGCCATCACCATCCCTCCCCCATAGTCGATTCCATCGTCCTAACCACCACCTCCCCTCAAACTATAGAGTGGAGTGGTGGCGAAAGAAAGAGCTTGAGATCGAGAGAAATAAATCGAGTGAGAGAAAGAGAGAGAGAGAGAGAGAGAGAGGAATAAAAAGGAAAAATAGATTTGAGAGAGAAACGTGAATATGTGGGTATAAGATTTAGGGTGTAAGGGCGAGATGGGGATTACAAAAAATTAAGGATGTGGGTCATATATTTTTTCAAACTAAGGATTTAATTAAAAAAAATTGAATTTAGACTTGTCATTTTGTTCAAATTAAGTTTTATATGAGGGGCTCGTAGCATATTACCCCTGTTGGGAATTGGGCACGTGTATGCAGCGGAAAACAAAAATTTTATATGAAAAAAAATTCATTCATATAAACACGTACTCGATAATAGCAATTCATTACGTACCTTAACGCTTCCAGCAAAATTTAAATAACAACATGCATATTAATTCGATAATTAAAACATATAGCATGCTCGCAATAAATCATAATATTCAAACAAATGATTTCACGAAAAAACGTTCAAGCAAAAACATACATAAACAATTTTGTGATAACATTCGATATTTAATTTAATCTAATTAAATTAAAACCTAATACTTAACGGATCCGAAAAGATGCCTCTTGAAGCGTGAGGCGAGTTCTCGGAATGAAGCAAACTGCCACAAAAACCAATCCATGCAGTCGGGAGGAGCAGCGGCGAAGCAGTGGCGGCGGACGCGCGGATCAGCGGCGGCGCGTGAGATTCACGCACTGTCTTCAAGCGGCGCATGCGTCGGTGGTTCGGCGGCAGCGTCTCGGCAGAGACTCCTTTGTCTTCCTCCTCTCGAATTTCACCTCGTATACCAAGTTCTACTAAATACGTGGCACTAGACACGCAAAAGTTAGAATTAACGGAAGAATAAAGCAAAAGGAATAGTTCTACCAAGTTTAATCGGCACGTGGGGCACCAATTTCTGGCGACGAGGCAGCGACGGCGGAGGAGAGGCAGTGGCCGTGTGAGATTCGAGCGGCTAGGGTTTCGTGGTGTGTGTTGTGTGTGTGCAAGACCTATAAATCTTGTATTTATAGTGACTTGTATAAAAGCCCTAACTGTTGGGTTTCGGGCACGCATACGCAGCGGAAAACAAAAATTTAATGTGATTTAAACGACTTTAAAGCACACAAGTACATGCCCGACAAATTAAATCAATTAATTGCGTACCTTTGCGCTTCCAGCGAAATTAAAAACAATACATGCTAAATAATTTAACCGAATTTAAATCAATTAACATGCTCGCGTTTAAACTATGAATTCATGTTTTAAACGACTTTAGTACACAAGTACATGCCCGACTTTAGTGCGCTTTCTAAATTTGGAAACTTCCCGATTTAGAAAGTTCACTAACACGTTCGCCTATTCTTTTCCTTTTCTTATTCTCATTCATAATTCCAAATTACGAACGTTGGACTCAATCATATTGACTTCCAATCATGAAAAGATAAACTATTTTATCTCTGACCGTTTATTCAAAGATCTCATGTGCACGAGCAGTGTGACCCTCGATGGTTCAGGTGTAAGCTAGCCGTGGGCCCACAACTCTTTGTGGTCAAAACTCGTCCCTTAGAGTTACGATTAAGATGAAGCTCGTTTCACCTTAATCACCCAACGAATCAAGATTGGCGTCTAGCAACTACGCGTCATGATTCCCTAGATACAAATGAAGTGCCTGCAAGAACCTTCAGATATAGTTAACGTACAGTACGGTCCCTTCGATTCATATGTCCCGATCGAACTAGAGGCATTGGTTCATCGAGACCTCTTTATATGTTTGATGACGGTGCGATCGTTCTAAGTGTTGTAATCGTCACGTGCATGACTTAGAGAATCGAATTCTCTAATCATCACTTAGTCAGCTCTGGCCAGAGACTTAGAATGATTACAAACTTTCAGAACACACAGGACATCCAAGACTATTCTAGCGATCGAATCCCCGACTACAATGCACAGACCTCCCACTAGATTTCGGACTGCACGAACACTGGCCCTTGGGATGGTCCTCGGTGGAACTCAGAGACAGGTCACGATACAGCTGGTCCTCTAGTGAAGTCACGGTGATGTCTAGGTCATAAGGACTAATGGTGTACAACTATACCATAGACTTCTCTACTCGATTATTGGGAACCACTTAGAGATTTCTAGGGTGAGGGAGTTCAGTGAACTCGTCAACTTACGAGCACCCACTTATGCATGCCGATATCACAATACCGTTTACTGATGAGATGCAGTACACATACACTAAGTGCTAGTCTTCTAATGGGAAAGGCCGATATCCTCATTGGTGGCGTAACCCTTCGACTAGGAACACGTTTAACAGTTATAATACTTAAGTAAATATCTCACGATCCTAACGATCAATTACTAGTACTTGTAATAACTGTAAGGACTATATCTATGCTTGTGACAAAGGGACAAAGATATAGAATGCCAAGGTGTTTTATCATTAATACGAATAAAGGTTCGTTTATTACAATAATAAATACGAAAGACCACAGCCACATGTTGGCTTGTTGGTCACCTACTCTAACAATCTCCCACTTGACCTAAAGCCAACTACCCATAAATCGCAATCCCATCGACTCTCGATGTTTCTCATGGACCGATCTCGGTAAAGGCTTCGTGAAGGGGTCTGCAACGTTCTCTTTCGATGTGACTCGTTCAACCTTAACTTCACCTCTATCAATGATCTCTCGGATCACGTGATACTTCCTCAGAATATGCTTCGACTTCTGATGAGATCGTGGCTCCTTAGCTTGCGCCACGGCTCCGGTGTTATCACAGTACAACGGTACTGGATCACTAGCATCAGGAATGACACCCAACTCTTGGATGAATTTCCTTATCCAAGTCCCCTCTTTTGCAGCTTCGGACGCTGCAATGTATTCCGCTTCGGTAGTGGAATCGGCCGTCGTGCTTTGCTTGGAACTCTTCCAACACACGCCACCACCATTAAGCGTGAATATAAATCCAGAATTCGACTTCGAGTCGTCCACATCCGATTGAAAACTAGAGTCAGTAAAACCCTCTAATTTCAACTCGGCACCCCCATAGACCAAAAATATATCCTTAGTTCTTCGCAAGTACTTGAGGATATCTTTCACGGCTTTCCAGTGAGCCGGGCCGGGGTTAGACTGATATCTGCTTGTGACACTCACAGCATACGCAATATCGGGTCTCGTACATAGCATGCCATACATTATGCTTCATATGGCAGAAGCATAGGGCGTCCTTTTCATCTCCTCGATTTCACTAGGTGTTTGCGGACACATAGACTTCGAGAGACGAACCCCATGGGACATTGGCAAGAATCCCTTCTTGGATTCTTCCATGCTAAACCGTTTCATAACGGTGTCTATGTACAGGCTTTGGGATAAGCCAAGCATCTTTCTTGCTCTATCTCTATAGATGCGTATTCCTAATACGTAAGATGCTTCTCCCAAATCCTTCATTGAGAAACGTGTGGACAACCATGCTTTCGTTTGTTGCAGCATTCCTACGTCATTCCCAATGAGTAGAATGTCATCAACGTAAAGCACTAAAAATATCACTGCCCTCCCACTAACCTTCTTGTATACACAAGGTTCCTCCGGATTCTTCTCAAAATCAAACTCTTTGATAGTTGAGTCGAACCTAATGTTCCAACTACGGGATGCTTGCTTCAATCCATAAATGGATCGCTGGAGCTTGCAAACCTTTTGCTCACTTCCAGAAGATATGAAGCCTTCCGGCTGCGCCATGTAAATTTCTTCCTCAATATCTTCATTAAGGAAGGCGGTCTTCACATCCATTTGCCATATCTCGTAGTCATACCACGCAGCTATGGCCAGCAAAATCCTAATGGACTTCAGCATCGCGACTGGCGAAAAGGTTTCCTCATAGTCAACACCTTGCCTTTGAGTGTATCCTTTTGCTACCAATCTAGCTTTATAGGTCGATACCTTTCCATCAACTCCAATTTTCTTCTTATAGATCCACTTGCAGCCTATAGGAACAATTCCTTTGGGTGGATCTTCCAAGGTCCATACCTTGTTGGAGTACATGGAGTCCATTTCGGATTTCATGGCAGTTAGCCAATGTCCCATGTCCGCATCCGATACGGCCTCATTGTATGTTCTTGGATCTTGTCCAAGATCAACATGATCTTCATCATTTTCGAGGAGGAATAACGTATCCGGCATTTTCCGAACTCTTTCGGATCTACGTACCGTAGGTTCAGGAGGTATATTAGTGGTTTGTTGTATTGGTTCGATTACTTGTTCTTGCGTTTGAACTTCACTTTGTGGTTCTTGAACTACTTCAAGTTCTATCATGCTGCCCTTTCTATCGGATAGAAACTCCCTTTCCAAAAAGGTGGCATTTCTCGAAACAAACGTCTTTGCTTCTTTGACATAGTAGAACTCGTATCCCATCGAGTCTTCGGGATACCCCACAAAATAGCACAAGTCGGATTTACTATCCAACTTATCTCCCACTAATCGCTTCACATAAGCGGGACAACCCCATATCCTAATATGTTTGTAGTTGGGTTTCCGGGAATGCCAAAGTTCATAAGGTGTGGATTTAACTGCTTTGGTGTTAACTCTATTCAGCAAATACGCGGCAGTACGAAGTGCATGACCCCATAAGTATGCCGGTAAGTTTGTGAACCCCATCATTGATCGAACCATATCTAATAAATTTCGATTCCGACGTTCGGACACTCCATTAAGTTGAGGAGTTCCCGGTGGAGTCCATTGGGATTGTATCCCATTCTCTTTTAGATAGTCAATGAACTCGATGCTCAAGTATTCTCCACCACGATCGGATCGTAGCTTCTTAATACTTCGTCCGAGTTGCTTTTCCACTTCGTGTCTAAAATCTTTGAACTTTTCAAATGTTTCAGACTTGTACTTCATCAAGTACACATACCCATACCTAGAATAATCGTCGGTAAAGGTAGCGAAGTAGTTATATCCACCCTTCGCACTAACACTTAGTGGACCACATACGTCTGTATGGATCAAATCCAAAAGACCCTCGGCTCGTTCCATTTTCCCTTTGTAGGGTGACTTGGTCATTTTCCCTTTAAGGCAGGATTCACAAGTTTGTAGTGGTTTCACGTCCTCCAAAGAGAACAATCCTTCACTGACAAAATCGTTCATCCTTCTTAAAGAGACATGACCTAATCTAGCGTGCCAAAGTTGTGCGGGGTTTTGATCTATCTCCTTACGTTTTGCTGATATAACATTAATAGGTATTTCATTTGGATTTAGTTCATATAAGTTGTTTAATAGTCGTCCTTTGCAAATTAAATTCTCATTCTTTTGTATAATGCAAATCGAATTTCCAAAAACAAAAGTAAAACCTTCAATATCTAATACAGGAATAGAAATAAGGTTTCTAATGAGCGACGGAACAAATAAACAATCGTTCAAAACAATAGGAAAACTAGAATCCAAAACATTTAAGTAAATTGTGCCAATGGCTTCAGCAGCAACTCTTGCTCCATTCCCCATCCTTAGGTAGGTCTCACCCGCTCTAAGTCTTCGACTTCTTGTCATTAGCTGCAAATCATTGCACAAATATGAGCCAAAGCCCGTATCCAATACCCAAGAAGAAGAGTTGACAGACAAATTTACGTCAATGAAATACGTACCCTTTTCAGAACCTTTCTGCTTTAGGTAAGCCTTGCAGTTGCGGCGCCAATGTCCTTTCTTTCCACAATGATGGCAAGCATCATCAACTTGCTTGCCAACCTTTGCTTTGGGGCCCCCACTACCTTCACCCACTTCGAACTTGCTGTTTGGGAAGGGAACTCTTTCCTTTCTCTTCTTTTGGAAAGAACTCTTCTTTCCAGAAGTAGCAGCAATGAGAACAGACTTCTCTTTCTTAATGGTGGACTCGAAGCTGACCAACATGTTCATTAACTCATCCAAGCGAGGATCTAGTTTGTTCATGTTGAAGTTCACTATGAACGATTCATAGGAACTAGGAAGGGACAACATGATCAAATCCAAAGAGAGCTCGGCCGGGAGGGTGACATCAAGATTCACTAGCTTTTCAAGGAGAGTGATCATTTTGAGACAGTGCTCGTGGACCGAAGTCCCTTCACGCAGTCTCGCCGTGATCAACTCCTTTGTAGCAGCGTACCTCGATGCCCTAATATTCTCACTATACATGCTATCGAGATGAGCCTTTATATCGAAAGCATGCATGTGAGACTCATATTTCCTCGCAAGCGCGGGCTCCATGGCGGCTATCATATAGCACCTAGCATGAGTGTCATCTTTCTTCCAAACTTCATAAGTTTCCTTTTCAGCATCAGTCGCTGTGGCAGGTATAGTGGCGGGAAGTCTCTCGTTCAAAACATAGAGATGCCCCTCAACAGTTAGCACAAGCTTAAGACTACGCAACCAATCTAGGTAATTAGGGCCATTGAGTTTATTGTCGAGGATTGACATTATGGGATTCTTAGACATGATTATCTGAGACATATAGAGAAGAGGATTATTAGAGATTCGCGTTAAATGATTGTTACAATTAAATGTTTGGAATTATGTTATTTAATTGTTCTCCCACTAATTTTATCGAGTTCCACTTCCCTCTAGTAGACAAACGAGAAAACTGATTTTTCTTAATGGGCTTTAGGTCCAATAGACAAATATAACCCGTAGTTAATCTAGCCCGATTATATTTGCCCAAAGGTAGATCACAATCAATCATATCCACAATATGGCCCTAAATTAATTTTCCTCACACTTGATAATGACCTAAGTTAATCTCGTGAATATCAAAATCGTCGTGTGTCAAGTCTAACCTACCAATCAAAGATGCTCATAAAACTTGATTATGCCAAACTAATGCAGTCCCTAGTTAATCTAGCCGACCACGTTAATCCAACATAACCCTTTTCTATGGCTACCTTCATCATTATGTCAATTGAATTACAGCTTACTCTACCATAGCACTCCCCGCTAACACGGCTTACTGCACTACAGCAAAGGGCTACACATAATCCAACCGTTGGCAGAAGGAAAGAAATAACTCAACAGATTGGGTCATTCTTTATAGCTTGAAATGATTCTCAATTAGATTAAGAATGAGGGATTTTATTAAAAGGTTTTATCTCATCAGAAGCTTCGGATTGGTCTATGTGATTCCTACATCTATGTTCTCTAAAGGTATATGGAAACGCATATTGTCCTAAGAGGAACATACGACCTAACTACATAATTAATTACATTAATTAATTATCGGATTTTCAAAATAATTATGGAACCTCAACTAGCATAAATCATTCATATAATGTTGAGGTACTACTAATTAAGTTGAATTTATAATCAATATTATATTTGTGTTCTATTAATTGAAATTAATTTAACAATTTAAATCAATTTGATTAATCTAACACCTATTTACTAAAATAGATGATTGTTGATCCAATTATCTAATTGGGATTAATTGAAAATAATTTTCCAAAAATTAAAATCAATTTGTTTTAAGTTTAATTTTAGAAATCTGAAATAATTTTTTTTTTTTTTTTATTTTTAGTGAACCGGTTCGGCCCAACCGGTCTGACCGGTTCGGACCGAAGCAGTCCGGTTCTGTCCGGTCCAGCTGACCCAAATCAGTGGGCCGGGTCAGTCGGACCGGGAACCGGTCTGACCGACCCGAATCCACGTGGATTCGGTCAACTAAATCGCACACAACCATCGAACCGGCCGGTTCGACCGGTTCGATCCGATTAAACAAAAACCGATGTTTTAAAAACAATTTCAGATCCGATTTTCCAATTTTAAACAATTTTAAAGCTGGAAAAATTCTAAACAATATTTCAAAAATATTTTAAACTTACGAAAACTCCCAATTACATAATACAACAATCACTACTTTAATAAATCGAACATGCATAAAATCATAGCATATTATACGACGCAATTAATTACGCAACGAGCTCTGATACCACTGTTGGGTTTCGGGCACGCATACGCAGCGGAAAACAAAAATTTAATGTGATTTAAACGACTTTAAAGCACACAAGTACATGCCCGACAAATTAAATCAATTAATTGCGTACCTTTGCGCTTCCAGCGAAATTAAAAACAACATACATGCTAAATAATTTAACCGAATTTAAATCAATTAACATGCTCGCGTTTAAACCAATAATCATGCTTGCAAAGATTAAAACGATTACACATAATCACATAAAATCATATGATAGCAAACATGAATTCATAGTTTAAACGTAAACGAATCGAAACTAGGGTTTCGTGTATTTACCTCTTGAAGCGTGAGGTAGGAGCGTTTAGCAAGTCGAGATTGCTACGGAAACCAATCCGTACAATCGGGGCAGCAGCGGTGCAGCGGCAGCAGCGGCGAATCGGCCACGGCGGCGCGTGAGGTACACGCGCGGTCTTCCGAGGCGGCGCGTGGGGCAGCGTGCGGCTTCGGCTCGTGCGCTGCTCTTTGATTCCTCGATCTTCGATCTTCCTCCTCTCGGATTTCACCTCGTATACTTCGATCTACTAAACACGTGGCACTAGACACGTAATAGTTAGAAAAACGGAAGAAAAAGAGAAGGAAAGAAGCTACCAAACCAATCGGCCGATGGACGGCCGATTCCGGCGAAACGGCGGGGAGGACGGCCGGTGGTGGCCGCGGAAAGAGAGGCCGAGAGAGAGAGGGGTGGACGGCTGCTAGGGTTAGGGTTTCACTTGTTGTGCAAGACCTATAAATCTTGTATTTATAGTGTCTTGCATAAAACCCTAGCGGGCTTAAGTTGGACCGGGCCCAACAGCTTAAGTTCGCTAGTACTTTTACTTGCTCGTTTCTCTCAATCCAATGATCGGAAAATTGTAACAATTACATTTTCGGAATCATTATAATATCCTCGTCATTACGAGTGCCATCTTTCATTTTCCAACTTTTCAAAAGTGGAAACCCTAGTTCAGTGCGCTTTCTAAATTTGGAAACTTCCCGATTTAGAAAGTTCACTAACACGTTCGCCTATTCTTTTCCTTTTCTTATTCTCATTCATAATTCCAAATTACGAATGTTGGACTCAATCATATTGACTTCCAATCATGCAAAGATAAACTATTTTATCTCTGTCCGTTTATTCAAAGATCTCATGTGCACGAGCAGTGTGACCCTCGATGGTTCAGGTGTAAGCTAGCCGTGGGCCCACAACTCTTTGTGGTCAAAACTCGTCCCTTAGAGTTACGATTAAGATGGAGCTCGTTTCACCTTAATCACCCAACGAATCAAGATTGGCGTCTAGCAACTACGCGTCATGATTCCCTAGATACAAAGGAAGTGCCTGCAAGAACCTTCAGATATAGTTAACGTACAGTACGGTCCCTTCGATTCATATGTCCCGATCGAACTAGAGGCATTGGTTCATCGAGACCTCTTTATATGTTTGATGACGGTGCGATCGTTCTAAGTGTTGTAATCGTCACGTGCATGACTTAGAGAATCGAATTCTCTAATCATCACTTAGTCAGCTCTGGCCAGAGACTTAGAATGATTACAAACTTTCAGAACACACAGGACATCCAAGACTATTCTAGCGATCGAATCCCCGACTACAATGCACAGACCTCCCACTAGATTTCGGACTGCACGAACACTGGCCCTTGGGATGGTCCTCGGTGGAACTCAGAGACAGGTCACGATACAGCTGGTCCTCTAGTGAAGTCACGGTGATGTCTAGGTCATAAGGACTAATGGTGTACAACTATACCATAGACTTCTCTACTCGATTATTGGGAACCACTTAGAGATTTCTAGGGTGAGGGAGTTCAGTGAACTCGTCAACTTACGAGCACCCACTTATGCATGCCGATATCACAATACCGTTTACTGATGAGATGCAGTACACATACACTAAGTGCTAGTCTTCTAATGGGAAAGGCCGATATCCTCATTGGTGGCGTAACCCTTCGACTAGGAACACGTTTAACAGTTATAATACTTAAGTAAATATCTCACGATCCTAACGATCAATTACTAGTACTTGTAATAACTGTAAGGACTATATCTATGCTTGTGACAAAGGGACAAAGATATAGAATGCCAAGGTGTTTTATCATTAATACGAATAAAGGTTCGTTTATTACAATAATAAATACGAAAGACCACAGCCACATGTTGGCTTGTTGGTCACCTACTCTAACACTAACTGGCTTAAGTTGGACCGGGCCCAACAACTTAAGTTTGTTAGTCTTTATTCGCTCGTTTCTCACAACTCAATGATTGAAAAATTATAACGATTATATTTTCGAAGTCATTGAAACGTCCTCGTCATTACGAATGCCAATTCTCGATTTCCAATTTCTAAATGTGGAAACCCTAATTCAGTGGACCTTCTAAATTTGGAAACTTCCCAATTTAAAAAGTTCACTTAGATGTTCGCCTAGTTCTTTTCCTTTTCTTATTCTTATTCATAATTCCAAATTACGAATGTTGGACCCAATCATATCGACTTCCAATTACGTAAAGATTAAACAATTTTATCTTTGACCGTTTATTCAAAGAACTCGAGTGCACGGGCAGTGTGACCCTCGATGGTTCAGGTGTAGGCTAGTCGTGGGACCACAACTCTTTGTGGTTTAAACTCGTCCCTAGAGTTACAATTATGATCAAGCTCGTTTCAACTTAATCACCCAACGAATCAAGATTGGCGTCTAGCAACTACGCGTCATGATTCCCAAGATACAAATGAAGTGTCTGCAAGAACCATGTGATATAGTTAACGTACAGTACGATCCCTTCAATATATGTCCCAATCGAACTAGAGGAATTGGTTCATCGAGACCTCCTTACTAGTTCAATAACTGTGCGATCGTTCTAAGTGTTGTAATCGGTACGTGCATGACTTAGAAAATCGAATTCTCTAATCATCACATAGTCAGCTCAAGCCAGAGACTTTAATATTACAAACTATGAGAACACACAGGACATCCAAGACTATTCTAGCGATCGAATCCCCAACTACAATGCACAGATCTCCCACTAGATTTCGGACTACACGAACATTGGCCCTTGGGGCGGTCCTCGGTGGAACTTAGGGACAGGTCACGATACAGCTGGTCCTCTAGTAAAGTCACGGTGATGTCTAGGTCTTAAGGACTAATGGTGTACAACTATACCATAGAGATCTATACTCGATTATCGAGAACCACTTAGAGATTTCTAGGGTGAGGGAGTTCAGTGAACTCGTCAACTTACGAGCACCCACTTATGCATGTCGATATCACAATATCGTTTAGTGATGAGACGCAGTATACATACACTAAGTGCTAGTCTCTTAATCGGAAAGGCCAATATCCTCATTGGTGGCGTTACCCTTCAACTAGGAACACTGTTTAACAGTTGTAATACTTAAGTGTTGGGAATCGGTCACGTGTACGCAACGGAAAACAAAAAATTATATGAAAGAAACGGATTAATTCATATAAACACATGCTCGACTCATATAAAGTAATTAATTGCTGACCTTAATGCTTCCAGCGAAAATTAAAGTACAACTTGCGTATAATTAATTCGATAATAAATCACATAGCATGCTCGTAGTAAATCATGAATTCATACAAACAATCACGTGTAACAATTCACAAAAACTCATACTGCGAACATTAACATATAATTTAATCTAATTAAATTAAAACCTTAATAAAAACGGATCTGAAAATTACCTCTTAAAGCTTGAGACAAATTCTTGGATTAAAGCGAACTGCCACGGAAACCAATCCGTGCAGTCGGGAGGAGCAACGACGGTGAAGCGGCGACGGACGCGCTCAACGATGGTGGCGCGTGAGATCCTCGTGCGGTCTTTGGGCGGCGCGTGCGGCAGTGCTTCGGCGATGGCTTCTCGGCAATTCGACTCCTTGGTTTTCCTCCTCTCGGATTTCACCTCGTATACTGAGATCTACTAAATACGTGGCACTAGACGCGCAAAAGTTAGAATAGACGGAAGAAAAAGACAAAAAGAAATAAGCTACCAATAGCAATCGGCGCGTGAGGCCGATTCTGGCGACGGCGGCGGTGGTGGAGAGTGGTTGAGGGTTGTGAGATTGAGCAGTTAGGGTTTTTGATTTTGTTGTGTGTGTGTGCAAGACCTATAAATCTTGTATTTATAGTGTCTCGTATAAAAGCCCTAACGGGCTTAAGTTGGACTGGGCCCAACAACTTAAGTTCGTTAGTCTTTATTCGCTCGTTTTTCACAACTCAATGATCGGAAAATTATAACGATTACATTTTCGGAATCATTGAAACGTCCTCGTTATTACGAGTGCCAAATCTCGATTTTCAATTTCTAAAAGTGGAAACCCTAATTTAGTGGACCTTCTACATTTGGAAACTTCCTAATTTAGAAAGTTCACTATGATGTTCGCCTATTCTTTTCCTTTTCTTATTTTCATTCATAATTCCGATTTTATTATCTGTGTTTTTTTAAGACCGTTTTCTCATACTTTCGTGCATCAACCTAGGGGATTGATGGAGGATTATTTAAATGAATTATCTAATGAAATTAATATTTGAGATACGGAAAACTCTACTCGATTGGGTTAAAGGAGTGGTAGACGCCACCGAATGGTGATAAACATTTTCATTTCAAATATTTAAAAAATATCAATTAACCAAATATATAATGTATTATTTAAAAAAAAAATCAAAAAAATATCGGTATTCGAAAACCGATTATGTACTCAATAAACGACATTAGAACGCCGATTTTGACTTGTAAAGACGACGTTGTGTCGCCGATTTGGTTAACAAAAATCGGCATTATGACGCCGATTTTCGTGTACAAAATCGGTCTGGATAAACCGATTGTGGGAAACCAACTAAAAAAAATAAAAAAACCAATTTTAATCTCAATTTTTTTTCCAAAATCGACCAAATCATTGCAACCCAACAAGAAATAAGCATAGATTAATGTTCATTCATACATATTTAGCATAGATTAATATTTGGCAATCGTGATTTTTTTTTTTTTTTTAAATTTTTGGTCTTGAACAAATTAAAAATAAGATTTATTTGTATTTGAGTATTATTGGTGGATAAGGGTACATTTGTCGTCTTTGGTCTTGATGTAATAAAATTAGATTAATTTACGGGCTTGAACTAATAAACTGCTTTATATGGTTTTGAACTAATAAAAAAATGGGCTTGCATATAACCGCCGCCTTAAGTAAATATGTCACGATCCTAAAAGATCAATTACAAGTAACTGGAATAACTGTAAGGACTATATCTATGTTTGAACAAGTGACAAACATATAGAATGCCAAGGTGTTTTATCATTTATACGGAAAATGATTATTTACTACTAGAATAAATTGAAAGACCACAACCACAAGTTGACTTGTTGGTCACCTACTCTAACAACCCCTACAAATTAAGTGTTTGATTTTATTGAAATTATGTGATATTAAATTATGTAACCAAATAAATGAAATAATATAAAATAGGAAAAATTAGCAAGAACCCCCCATCTAGGAAATGTAAGGAAATGTAGTTAAGGAAAATCCCTCTCCCAAAAATAATTAAATAAAACCCCTTTTGTTGTTAGCTTGGATAGTTAATAAAGGTAAACTCTCAATTAATTATACCCTTACTCCTAATCCTAAATTTCGGCATCTCAACTTACGCCGTTATTCTCTTCTTTTTTTCTCGATCTGTATTCACGTCGTTGTTTCTTCTTATTTTTGTTTTTTGTTTCTCGATCTGCTTCTTTTGTCACTCTTATCTTCTTCTTCTCTCCATCTTTACAAGATTAGATCGAAGGTTGAGATGTATAGTGCCGTGATGGTCGACAAGTGCGAAGGAGAGGCATTCATCGTGCCACGCCGGTTCATAATAACAAGTTGGTTAATTTCTTATATATACATGCTGCTATTTTCCGGGACGGTGGAGCCACGACGGCGAGTGGGCAAGCGGAGGAGACAATAGAGATAAGGAGCGAGAATTCGGTCGGCGCCGTTATATAATTAACTACATTCGGTATGTGCTTTTCTATAGCTTTGTTTTTTTCCCTTTGTCAATATATATATATATATATATATATATATATATATATATATATATATATATATATATATATATATATATATATATATATATATATATATATATATATTTTCTTGGTTGAACTTTAGATATCATTAGAGGGGATAAGGAAGGAGAAGGAAATACTTTTGCAACAGTAGCCATGGAAAGGAAGTGATCAAGATTATAAATATGAGGAGGTGATGATGGTGTGGTGTGGTAATGGCATGGTGACGGTGGGGAGGCAGATCTAGGATTTTTTAGCAGATCGAGCGGAGGATTACGTGGGTAGAAAAATTCGCACAGGCTGGATCCTTAACCGACTATGCTTCATCATAGTCGATTAATATACCTGATAGAGAAAAAAAGTTAAAAATAAATAAAAAAACCCGATGATGGGCGGTGTTTAGTGTTGTGATAGTGCTGATGGGGTTGAAGGGGCATAATTAGAAAAATGGATGGCTGAAATTAGGAGTGATTTTTTCTTAAATGGTGCAAAATAGTTTGGGCATCTCCCTATTAAAAGAAGTATTGGGGTTATATCAAAGAGCCCCAATAAAATAATGATATAACAAAAAAAGATTAAGAATAAAATTTTTGAAAAGGATAGAATAATACAAAATAATTAAGAAGAAAAATATATAAAAATGACATGTCCAAAAAAGAGAAGATAAAAGAAAAAAAAAATCTTATGTTAAGTAGGAAGAAAAAGGAGAGAGAGAGAGGGAACACACCCACCTCCATTGGAGATGGTTTTGCCTATCCATCCCCCATCCATCGGAGATGGTCTTATGGGCTTTATTTGGGCTTTCTTAAGTGCAGTTGATATTGTAATTTTAATTAAGTCTTATGGTCCAATAATTATATATATATACATCATTAAGTCCTCCACTCTCGGGTGGGGCCATGAAGTCCGTGGCCCGACCCGAGAGTAGAATCATATATATGTAGTTGCATCTAGTAGACAAAGAATTTTAATGTTCCTCTTTGCATTGTAGACTTTGTTAGGAAATTTCTTTATCGTCAACGGTAGTCGGAGGTGAGTTTAGTCGATCGGGACCTTTGTGATCCTTGTCCACTTAGAATTTGCATTTAGAATTCAAGGAATTCGTTTTAAAAAGAGAGACGCGGTGAGTGATAGCCTTATCTATGGGGTTGTGGTACTTGTTTGTTGCTACATTTGTTTCGCGATTGATCACATTGATGGTATACATTGGAGTAGATTTATCCCGCCGTTTTGTTGTAATCGACACACAATATTAGGTGTTTTGTAGCATTCAGATCTTCCAATGTCTTATCCATAAGTTTGGAAGAGTATGAGGACCTTTTTTGAAAGAATTCAAAGCCTCTGAATTCCGGAGTCAATGAATTGTCTAACTTCTCAGTTGTTTTCTGGCTCTCGCAATAACTTTTCTTGGAAACAATTGTCATATGAATCCCGGAGCGAAGACGAAGAGGAGGAGATTGAAGACGAAAAATCGATGTTGATGATGATTTTGGCCTTCCTTATGATGATTTCAAATTGGAATACACACATCATCTGGATCCAATCAGAAAACCCAACGTCCATTCATACTCAAATTATTCTAACGAGGTTCACTAGATCGACATTCCACCTATTTTAAATTATCTTATGTTCATTAACCTTTCGTAGTTTTTAGTGTTTTGATGTAATTCTTTCTATTTGATGAATAAAACTACACCTATTTTTCTTAAAGACATTTGCGAAATTTGATCGGAAAGTCATCATCAATTCCATCGGTGCACTAGAAAGTCTCTATATCCCGTCAAGAAAATTATATATATTCTTAATTATATATATGGGTTATTACTATGTATATTTATTCAACAAAAGATATTTTTCTGTAAGAATTCTATTAATAAAACTTTATAGAACAAGAATCCATGGAAAACTCTATCACAAAAACAACAAGAAGACAAAATATTAAGGACAAATTCATTCCCTACTAGAAACACACTCATATTTGGCCAAATTATGAGTGAAACACGTGGATTATTTCCACATTGTGTTTTTAACTTTCTTATTTTTTAAACTAAATTTTAGTTATGGAATAAGTAGTGCTTAGTGGGTTAAGTATAGTGCTTAGTGGGCTAAGTAGTGCTTAGTGGATTTAATTGTGGATTTTATTCTAACTTCCTAACTAACCCACTAACCCATTTTCTTGAGTGCTCTTGTGGTTGGTTTTCTTGCAGATCATGGGCTGAGGAGTGGAAGCTTGAAATGTCTATAAATACCGATTTCAATACTCAATGAAATTTATCGATTCTAGGAAATAAAAAACCGAGAGCTGAAAAGAATACATGAGTGCTTTAGAGTGGTTTTAGAATCGGTTGTTTGTACTCCTCATGAGTACATTCTTTACGTACTTCTCATAAGTACATTCTTTGTAGTCTAGATTGTTTAGTATATATGTTTCTAGACTTGGTTGTAAGAATGATCAAGATAGTGATTCATTCATAAGTTCTTTACGTACTCCTCACGAGTACATCTTTGAAATCTAGAATTTTTAATATTTTTCTTTTAGTATCTAGATTTGATTGTAAGAATGATCTTGAAAAAGATTCATTCATAAGGAAGAAGTTTTCGCACCTCTTCTGTTTGTATTCTTGGAATACTGATTTTAATATATTTTTCCGTCCTGTAAAGGGCAAGTTCACAAGTCTTTACTTGTGAACATTTTTAATTCTGAGTATTGTTCTTTTATCTTTATATTTCCGCTGCATGTTTGTTCAAGTGTCATAACACTTAAGATAACACCTCTGTATTAAACGAATTCGGGACCATAAATTCTTTCAATGAGCAATCCAATTAGTGAGCTTAGATAGATATATTTGAAACGCAATCATAAAGTCCAAAACTTCATAATCTCATCGATGGGAACTTTGACGGTCTAAAAACAAAGTAAGAAGGGGTTGAGTATGAAATATGTTGCAACAAAAGAGACGGTCTCTGAAATAGTTGGTTTAAATTTTGCAAAGTCCAGAAACTTGCATGCATTAACGATAGCTAGGCATCAGCAGTTGGAGAGTTTATGCATGATTGTTTTTTAGTTCAGAGCGAAGACAATGGATCCATTGTTATTCCTCATGATGCAACTAGAAATAGCAATGCCTTTAATAAAATGAAGTGTCATTATTGATTTTGATCCAACCTTTAACACCTTCTGAAGGTTTGCTCCAAATTTAAGTAGAGTCTTGAACACCTTTCAGGATATTAAAATATTGGTGTTTCCAATTATCATAAGTTAATCTAGCTGCTTTCTTAGACAGAATCTGCAAATTGAGAGAGCGAATGCCATGATAAACTTTTATTTTTGTTCATCCATATACGATCATATAACTGCATTGCATTGGAAATGATGAATTCATCGTAAGAGTTTGAGAACGAAGAAAGTTGTTTTTTGTCCAAAATGAGAGCGCTAACATTTTATTGGTTCATTGTTTCCAGAAAAGGAATTCGAAAAATGACGAGGGCTACATGTTGATTCGATAAAACATTTTGTTACTAGACGAATTTGGAGTAGGACTTGACATAAAATCTTTAGTAAAACTTGGACACTATAAAAAAATGACAAACTAACACTCACCAACTAATATTATTTCTCAGGTTTCTTTCATTCACCTTTTCAACCATATTATTTTATCAGAATACAACATCATTAATCGTCAACAACATGGGATTTGGAGAATAAAAGATTGAGAGTAAAATTTTAATTGTGTAGATGAGACTTTTTTTTTTCCTTCAGTTTTTGTTCATGGGCAAGTATTGTGTCTATGTGTCTGGCTCATATTTGCACTACTCGGGCGCATCTTGCTATTACTTGTGTTTCGTTCAAGCACGAGTAGCCCTTAATTGGATATGAAAATGTATCTTAAAATAGCACGTTTTAATGTGTTGTCTTTTTTTCCTTTAACAAGACATGTTGAATGTTCTTAAAATAGTTTTTTTTATGGTAAATTTCACTTCCACCTTGTACTTTGGTTCGATATCACTTTAACTCCTTTTAATCTCGATTGCGTCGATTTGCCCCCCTGTACTTGAAAAATTGTCTCGATGTGACCCTCGCCATTAGTTTTCAGACATTTGACCTTACCACCGTTTGATCTAAATCTGAAAATTACAAAAAAACCACCCCTCCAAGTTTAATTATTATTAAAAAACTTAAAAAAAAAAATTGTGGTTGGCGTCGTGGACTATGTTCTTGCTGTCTTGAATTTTTTATTAACTTTTTTTTTGTTTTTTTAATAATTATTTAAACTAAGAAAGATGGTGTTTTTTGCAATGTTTTCAAAACCGGACCGGACCGGCCGGTCCGACCGGTTTAACCGGGAACCGGTGACAACTCCGGTCCGGTCCAACACCCAAACCCGGAAATGGCAAAAACCCGGGTCACTTGCTTACAAACCAGAAAATCCGTGGTTCAACCGCTAAGAACCGGCCAAAACCGGTCAAAAAAACCGGTTTTGCAGAAAATTAAAAAATATATAAGAAGCCGTGCTACTTCGCTGAGTTTTTTTGGAGGAGTTTGCCAGGGAGATTGACAGCGTGGCTACATACATCATGGTGGAGGTTTAAAGAAGGAGAATAGGGAAAAATAAATCAGAGGAATATTTTTTAATTGATGATGATGAACAAAAAGAAAGCAGAGTGAAGAGAGGTGAGTTAGGCGGCTGTAACATGTATATTAGGGTTTGGGTGTGTCTACTGTTTACTAGTTTATATACAAGTTTTTTTTTTTTTTTAGTAAAAAAAAAAAAAGTGTATTACTATTGCATAGTAAATGAAATTTAGTTATTTATTTTTGGCTGGGAATTTGTGGATGTCTTTTATTTGTCTAAAATTTATGTCTACTAGAGTTATTTTGATATTGTTAATTTCTAAAATGTAAAATTTTAATTTTATTCTATGTTATTATTGTTGATTAATGAATCGAATTAAAGTATTTAGATTTATATTTAATGATGAGTACTTTAAGTATATATTTATTCAACTTTAATTTATTTTTAATTATATAATAATAAAAAAATAAAAAAATACAAAAACCCGGTTGAACCGAGGTTGAACCGGTCCAACCGTGATCCAGTTGGTTGTCCGGTTCGATGTCCGGTCCGGTTTTCAAAACATTGGTTTTTTGTAATTTCAGAGTTTAAATGAAATGGTGTTAATGCTAAATGTATGACAACTAATAGCGAATGCCACATTGAGACAATTTTTCAAGTGCAGGGGGACAAATCAATGCAATTGAGAGTACAAGGGGTAAAGTGATATCGAGCCAAAACACAAGGGGGAAAGTGGAATTGACCTTTTTTCTGTAGTGTCAGCCTTAAATGTCCCCAACGTGACTACTTAGCAAGGTTGTAAAAAGCGGTAATCGGGTCAGAGGCGGTCAGGGACCGACTCACGATTAATCCGTGCGGCGGTGATTAATCGGTGATAAATCGGAAATAAATCGGTTTTTAAAATTTAATATAATATATTTGTAGATATTATTTATAAATACTCAAAACATAGATAAAAAATATTTAAACATAGTTATATCTCCATCATGTATATATTATAATAACATAATAAAAGTTTAATAATAATAAGATCATAATACATAAATATCCTTATACAATATAAATAAAAAGGCAATTTTTTTTTAATTTACATACATTCTTGGCATACATAGTTCTTTAACAATAATAATTAACATAAAAAAAATAAAGCATAAACTCATTTTTTTGTTATTAAAATCCCAACTTTTATTTTGATTTGTAAAAAAAAAAAAAAAAAAAACGATTTTTGACCAATTTTTTGCCGATTTTTGCCACCGAAGTTTGACCCGTCTTAAAGGTTTGACCGCCTCACAGGCAAAAAACCGATTTTTCAAACCTTTACACTAAAATTGTAAAGGTTTTGGACCGCCTCCGCATCGGCGACCGACCGATTTTTAGAACACTGCTATTTAGTAATTGAGGTGTTTGTTTGCAAAAATTAAAGAACTTCGTCTGAAAGAAATTGAAGATGTTTCAGTGGATTTTGAACTTGGGTTTCACAAATTTTGGAAAAAGGAGAGAAACATTTTTCATTTCGTAAAATAGCTGAAAATTGTTGTTTCAATATTTTAAAACAAATTGGGTAGCGTCGGCAACCCGACCCATAACTAAAACCCACATAAATTTGTATCGTCCATATCTTTTGCTTATCGCGATACCTGAAAATACGATACCGGTGAGACATATAAAGATAAATAGCTTGAAAAGATACACTTTTGGGTCATACCTTTTGTTCGATCATTTTTCATATCTTAAAATACGTATTGTGTGTCGCAAGATACTAATGAGATTGCATACAATATTTATTAATTGTACAACATAAGATTTATTTTACACCATACGCTTTACTAATGTCTAATTTAACTGCCATGAAATTAACTCGTTTGCTAGTTGTGGTTTTTAGGGTCTGTAATGGCATGGAGAGGGTGTGGACAAATAGTCTGTTTGAACCCAATGGGTCCAAGTACCTTGGTTCCATATGGAAATGGATTGAATATCTTCAAATGGTTCTTCCGAAGAATACGTTCTTGCTTGCCTTAGTGACTTAGTCGTCACTTGGGGAGCCTAGCAGCAGCGAAATAAGATTATTCATGGCGAGGAGGGATTAACTGGCGAAGACCTTGTGAGCTGGTGTAGGAATTTTATTGTCGACATCCAACGCGAAACACAACCGACTATCGTACCTCGACAACCCTCACACATATCCGTTTGGAATCCACCACCAGAGGGAGAGGTAAAGGTTAATTTTGATGTCTCACTCCCCATGAGTAAAGACTTCTACTCGGTCTCCATGGTTGGTCGAAATTGGAAGGGGGAATGCATTTGGTGGTCATTGACTAAATATCCGGGAAGACCGAGACCGGTTGATGGAGAAGCTCACTCGACCCTACATGCATTAACCAAGGTGCAGGGAAAGCGATGGTCGAAATTCACGCTAGAAGGGGATTGTCTACAAGTAATTACGGCACTCAAAGGAGGGGAACTTACGGAATCATCTTTTGGAGCCTACATAGAAGATTGTTGCAGAATTGCTAAAACTTTTGTTTCATGCCGGTTTAGTTTTGTTAAGCGGTCCGGGAGTGTTCTAGCTCACCACCTAGCTTCAATGTCCGTTTCTTCTTGTACCGAGGGAGATGTCCTCCCGGCCTTTTTGGCACTATTTGATTAATGAAATTAGTGTTTTACCTAAAAAAAAAAATTTACTTTATTCTAAGGAAGAAAAAACTGAGAGTGCATGTAAGGTGATTTATGTTGATTTATGGGTGGGATGAGATTAAAATTAAAATTGAAAAAAATGTCCTAAGTTTACTGAAAATGGTCAAATATATATATATATATTTTATTTGGATTCTTATTATTTAAAGGTTAAAGTTGAATATGATTAACACAAAATATATGAATCCAAATAACCGATTTAATGCTTTGGTTTTATCGTTTTGAAAATATTATTCGATATTCGACTATGGGTTACACTGACACATGCAACTGTAAAAGTGTTTGGTCTACATGTATAGCTCAACTGGTTTCGAGGATGGTAAGTTGGTGCAATATCCTACCATCGAGTACTGATGGATGCAGTGTGAGAATTTCAACTCTAATAAGAGTTGGTTCCTTGTGGGCACCAAGTCCGAGTTAGCTGTCCCAACAGGCCGTTGAGTCACCATGATTTACATTCTTCCATCAAATACTTGTCGAACGAAGGAATGAGGGCCATGGGGCGAGATATTTCGCATTTTGGTGCAAGCCGTAGAAGTTTTTGGAATGGTTATGAGTGGATAAAGAGATCCAAGGAAAATATGGGAAAAGATATGTTATTTAAAAATAGTACAAGGAGTAAAGTGCAATTAAGCAATATTTTGTTAAAGCAAGATTGACCTTGAAAGCAGGTGGTCAGTCAACCCAGAAGACAAAGAAGCGAAAGTGTAGCAGAGAGACCCGGGTCAGGCAAAAATCTAGAGCGGGTCTTACTGCCCGAACCCGAGAATCGAAACGCTGCGTTTGGACATACAAAACACACCAAACGGCGCCGTATAATAGAACTCTAAATTCTCAATTCAAAAGAAAATAGGCATCTTTATTCATTCTCTCTCGCCTGCAAGATAGACATACACACACCAAACTCTCTTCTCTCCGACAAGACGAACCAACGAGGGAGAGAAAGAGAGGTACCTTCATTTTCTTAGTGCTCATCGCCGAAAAGTGTCTTCTGGTTAGGTTCGTTTTTGTTTTTGTTTTTTTTTTTTTTGTTTTTCTCAGCTTAGACTTATTTTGCTTTGATTTCATGATCTGCTTGGGCAATTCCTTTGATTTTGAGGCTGCATTTCGAATTTGTTTCGTTATTTGTGATCTTTAGCTAATGATGCTCATCGCCTGTCGTCCTGATTTTCTGATCTCTGTTTAACAGCTGGTGATTTTCTGGGTAGTTGTTTGATGAGTTTTGCTGAATGTACATAGAGAAATTGAATTGCTTGTTCTTTGAATTTCTTATGTGGGCGTTTAATTGCAGTATTTGTTTCTCATTTATTTCTTAGTTTAGTTTTTGGGTGAAGATTTTGTACTTCAATTCTCTGCCTCTCTCTATATATTTACATATATAAATGTATATAAAATGAAAGGGTTTCAGGGAGCTAGAAAAATTAGAAGAGAAAAAAAACATGCTTTAGAAGAGTTGCATTAGCAATTTGGTAGTTTTGTCGTCGTTTCGATATGCTTCCAGTTTCTTTATTCGGGTAAGAACTGCTTGTGTTCGCACTCCAATTGGTTCTCTATTCTCGCTAGGTGATATGCCTCGTATTTTCTACCAATTTGTTTCAACAAACTATACCATCCTTAATGTAAACAAGGTAGTAGTTATTAGATGAGTGAACAGTTGCCACATTATTAAGATTCTTATTTTCCAATCAGGAATTCTTATTTATTTCATTGAGTTCTTCTGCACTCATTTGCTTTCGTTACTCACCTTGAGCAACTCTCGTTTTTCATTTCCACCCCCCCCTCCCCCCCCAACATTTCATTTTCTTTTCTCAACTACCAGTTATATTCGTTGAAGTAGAAATTTTACAACTAAAATGGCTGAGAAGAAGCATATTATTGTGCAGGAAAGGCTAATAGGGGACGTATTTTAGATTAAATATTATTCGTATTTCATTAGAAACATATTGAACTTACTACTATCCAATCTCATGTATATGATTATGTGTTTGGTTTCGTTTGTGCAGGAAAGGTCACTTAGCGAATGAATCTCTAGATTGACTATTACTCTTATCATGGTAAGGATATTGCACTTTACTTACATCACGTGAATGCCTGGATTTCGTTTTTTTCTGTAGTTACGATGCATGTCAGAAACTTAAGAATGGTAAAATAGCAGGAGAAAGTATAGAAATGAACAATGGCAAAAATGCTTAAACATAGAATTATCGCTAGGATAGATAAAACTCACATTAGCATTGGGACCTGTGGTATTGATAGTCACACGCTATGTCGTTGTATGTTTAACTTTTGTTTATTTACCTTTAACTTTATTTAGACGACAAGCAGTAAAATCCGAATGCGTCTGGACCTGTCAAAGAACTTAAAATTGCGTTGTCGAAGTCCATGTTTATTTACCATAGCATTCTATTCAGATAACAAGTAAGACCGCTTTCCAACTTGATTGAGAACTTATAAAGTTGAAAGAAGAGAAAAACACCGATGTTCACAAGCTGCTATATATGTGAGTGAGATAATTATGTTTGACCCGGTAGTATTGAGGTGGGGTGGGTATTATTAGGTCAAGGGTTTAATTCTTTTTTGTGGGCTATTTTATAAGGCTAATTTTTATTTAATTTTGCATAAAAAAAGATAAGAAAAAGAAGAAAGAAAGATAAATATGTTTGTGTTGATTCACCTGTCTGTCTCATTCAATTAAGACAATAAATAACTGTATGAGCTGACGTTTGCTTGCGCTTTATTCAAAAAGGACCACAACCATCACTTGGGTATAAAGACCTTTATGGCCATAACGGCGGAGAGAGACGCCGCCATTAGAGAGAGAAACATGGCGTTGGAAGAGAGAAAGAGAGCTTTTGCAGAGAGAGATATGGCAATGCTGCAGAGAGATGCTGCAATCGCGGAGCGTAACTCGGCCATACAAGAGCGAGACGAAGCAATTGCTTCTCTAAGGTTTAGAGAGAGCCCAATGAACCACAATAGCACCAACACCACTATCCCAGACTCACTTGTAAGTGAACTATCAAGTGGGGCAAGACGCATTCAGTACCAAGACCAAATTCGTGCCGTCTCTGAACCAGCTGCATATAATAATAATAATATTAATACTAATAATAATAGTAATAGCCAAAGAGGAAGCTTGCGAGGTAGTAGTGATGTCAGTATAACAGAAGAGGAAGCTTCCGAAACTGCTGCTAATAATAAGCCAAGGAGAGGAAGACAGGCCAAAGAACGAAAAGCGAACAAGTCTCAGAGAGTGGGGAAAAGAATGGCTGAAGAACTAAGCAAGCAGATAATTACAAATGATTGGAGTAATAATAATAATAATAGTAACGAGCATGATTTCGAAAGTGACGAGGAGGATAAGCAGCAGGTGTCGTGGAAAGACAATTTGGGTTTGAACCAAATAAATTTCGATGAGTCAGCGATGCCGGTGCCAGTTTGTACGTGCACGGGGGCCCCACAGCCGTGCTATAGATGGGGGAACGGTGGGTGGCAATCTGCTTGCTGCACTACAGCGATATCTATGTACCCACTGCCACAGGTGGCGAACAAACGCTACTCGAGAGTTGGTGGGAGGAAGATGAGCGGTAGTGCGTTTAGCAAGTTGCTTAACAGACTTGCTTCGGAGGGATATGACTTCTCTGCTCCGCTCGATCTTAAAGACCATTGGGCTAAGCATGGTACAAATCGGTACAGCACTCTTAAATAGAATTGGGATTGTTTTTTGTTTGTTTGTCATCAGAATTGATATATCTCTCTAATGTAATGATGAAATGACACTCTGATTGTAATTCTTATTTGGTTGTGTATACACTTTGGTTAATCCAAATTTGTTCAAAGGCAAAAAGATTTCCAAGCTCTCATGTTTTTCATTCTTATATTGTTTTTATTGCATAGTTACTTGTACAGGCCTCTCTCATAGTCTGTAACTACCCGTATACTAAAGTTGTAATTTTGACGCATTAATAGAATTGTGTTTTCTTCTGTTAAAAAAACCAAAAAAAAAAATACAGGGTAACAAAACATGCCAAACTTGTCGGTGAATTAACGCTGTTTGTTTAGGACTCAGAATAATTCCTAGATAAGTCAAACGTAAGCGGGGAGTAAGTGGCAGACCGACCATCTCCAGTTGATCGACGAAGTACGTAGTAGTAAGTTTTGTTCTAATTATTTTTCTGATAAATCATCTTTTATCGAATTAGCCCGACATTTTATGTGTTGATTCTTAATTTATTCTTTCTCTCCATTGTGATTTCTTTAAATTGGATATTATCGTTCTAAAGTAGACAGTTCAATGTTTAAGTGTACTTTGTGGATGATTATTTTTATTTTCATTCTTCAATTTTGCAGGACTAATATTTTTTTTAGGCATGTGATATTTAACTCTAATGTTGTATGTTCTTTGTACTTTGCTAAGAATGCTATTTTTTAGTTCTTCAAGATCCCATAAGATTTTAAAATTGATCCCGCTTCGCTTTATTTTACAATAGTGTCATTCAATCACAAATTCGCAATGTCTCCAAATTTTTCTTATTGTTCTGTGAACCTAACCTTCATTTTTTTTTTACATTGGTTCTACCAATATCCGCTAAGAAATCATGTGTAATTGTGTAATTAACAACATTTTTTTATGAAGGTTTGATTGAGTGATTCGTATTATTAGTTTTGGATATGATATATAATTTTTTTTTTTTTTTTTTGGTAATGAAGGAACACGCAACTAACAATATAGGTGCAATGTGTAAACCTACACTCTCATATAATAGCTTGCAAACCATATAAGAGAGGAAAATCACGCTATGTTAACCATGTGTGACAAGCTCCACTTAACCATATGATAGATTAGTTTTTGATTCTACATTGTGATGTATTTGTGTTGTTTATCAGGAAGTTATTATTATGGGCTTATTTTATATACTCTTAGGGCCTCTTTGGTTTGCAATATTAGGCATGATGGGATGAATACTACCTTTGTGTATTATTTTTGGTTTGGTGGTTTGGTGAGGCCTTGATAAGGGGGCCCACAGTTTCCATCCCTCAAATGAATTATTGACAGTCACGCCAATATTGGCGTGATATGCTGTCATCAATTAATCTCATCATCTAATAGGTTGTGCAATATCATTTTTTCCCTTGCAACACTTAGGTAATTACTGATTCCTTTCATATAAAAACCAAATGTACTTGTGAAAAAATCCCCTTTTCCCGACATCAGCAAACCCTAACCCCAAAGGAAGCTAATTTCTTCATCTTCTTCACCGTTTTCATTTTCAAAATTTTCAATCTGAAGCTTAAAAATGCGCATATCATCTGAGGCTTTTACTCTCGCTAGGCAATCGGCACCATTACCCGGCCACTGAAAGTCGTTTGTGTTAGTGAGGTCATTGTTCATTTGCTCCGGTAAGTCGGTTTGTTACAGATTTTATTTTTGTGTTCATCATGTCTAGTATTTTAATTAGTCACACTACTTCATAAATCCGTCTAATATGGTTACCAATTTCAGATTGTTGTTTGTTGATATTCTGCTTGGTGATTTGGTATAAAAATACCCTCTTTCAAAACACCGGGTTCGTCGAATTAATTAACTCAGTCGGGTAATGTACTCAATTCTTGTTTAATTATTGTGCGTATTTTGTATTTCTTACAAGTTTAAAACTACATTATTTGTTTAGCCTAATTTGTAACATTTATGTGTAAATACACCTGACTGAATTTGGGTTATTTTTCCCTACTGTTGTGTACTATGTCGTATGAGATCTGTTGTCGATGTCATTTTTCCGACCAATATTTTGAATGATTTTTGGGTGCATATTGTAGGGACTTGTCGCCTTACGATGAATTTGTCAAAACAAGATGAAGATGTTGTAGTTGTCTTGCATCAGCTAATGTTTAATTTGAGGCTATTTTTTTAATATCTATGCGCATGTTTAGGCAGTTTAACCGTCGTCATTTGAGTGATTCCCAATCAAATAACAATCGATCTTATAGTTTGATACGCAGAACCCCTTCGCAACTTGATTACTTGCGTTCAATTGTGGGATTCGATAATGTTACTTGTCGTGATAATCTGTGAATGAACATTCAAACATTTTATCGCTTGTGTTACGTTTTAGAAAATGTTGGTGGTCTTAAACCGAATAGAAATGTTAGCATCCCCGAGCAAGTTGCAATGTTTCTTCACATTTTGGCACACCACACGAAGAATGTTGTCGTGCGTAGTCATTTCAAAAGATCAGGTTATACAGTTAGCAAGCATTTTAATCGGGTCCTTTTGGCCTTGCTAAAACTACATGAGATGCTTTTGATTTCACCAAAAGCCGTCGACGAAAACTCGGATAACGAGCGTTTTTCATACTTTCAGGTAAAACAACCCTATGTGCCTTACCATACCTTATAATTGTAGTTAAATTACAACTTAAAAGATTAAATTGTTAACAATGCATATAATTCATTTCTTACAACTGTTAGGGTTGTCTTGGGGCACTTGATGGGACGTACATAGATTGCCGCGTTCCCTATCTTGATAAACCAAGATATAGAAATCGCAAAGGCAATGTGTCATTGAATGTCATAGCCGTGTGCGATAATAACATGAACTTTATTTACTTACTTACTGGGTGGGAAGGTTCGGCTGCAGATAGTAGAATACTTCGGGACGCGGTAACTAGGAAAAACGGATTACGGGTCCCTACTGGTATGTATGTGTACAAGTTAACATATTAAGGTTATTATTAATTTGCACACTTTCCAAATTCTAAACCATATGAGTTGCGTAAAACCACAGTTAATTTCTTTACTATTACAGGTAACTACTATTTGGTTGATAACGGTTACACGAACAGCGAGGGGTTCTTAGCACCTTACAGAGGTGCTAGATACCACCTTGATGCATATGGTCAAGGTCCAAGTGCACCTAGAAACTTTAGAGAATTTTTTAACATGAAACATGCCAAGGCAAGAAACATAATAGAGAGGGCATTTGGGCTTTTGAAGTCAAGGTGGGCAATTTTACGAAGCCCTGCTTATTACCCCATCAAAGTTCAAAATAGGATCGTAATGGCTTGTTGTCTCCTTCATAACTTTATTCGAACCACGAATGACTTCGACCCTGATGAAGAAACATTAGATGACTTTCTCCGTAAGAATCCATGTGTGGTTAGTGGTGAAGATTACATTAATACTGTGGAAACTTCACAAGAGTGGACTGATTGGCGAGATACCATTGCGTTGAACATGTACAATCATTGGCTATTATCTCGCTAGATTAGAGTTGTAGTCTGTTTTTTTCAGACCCATTATTGCTTTCGTAATTGGTTTTAATTTTCTGCCCTAGTCATATGTTTATTTTAATGACATATTGTTTTCGAATCTAATGACAATGTGGAGTGTTGGTAAACTACATTGTAAACCTATTTGTTTTCAGCCCTTGTTGTTCATTTTTATTTGTTCAGTTTTTGCTTTTTTTGTTTAACGTATTTTTAATTTATTTTATACCATCATACACTAAATTGGTAAATTTGCAACAAATACAGGAATCATGGAAAACAATGTGCAATTCAAAAAGGGTTCCAGAAGTAAGGGTGGTGTGAACAATAATAGGCGTAGTTGGACGTTCCTTAAAGAACAAACTTTAATATTATGCTTGAAAGACATTGTGTCTAGGGGTTGGAAGAGTGAAAATAGATTTAAACCCGGTTTTTTAGGCACTCTTGAACAGTTTATGGTTCAAAAATTTTCCGGTACCGACCTTCAAGCATAGCCACATATCCATTCTAAGATACACGTGTGGAAAAAACATTATGGTTCTCTAAGCATGATGTTGTCTAGGTCGGGATTCGGTTGGAATGATACAAACAACACGATCGAGGTCATAGACGATCAAGTTTGGCAAGATTATATAAAGGTAATAATTGAAAATACACAATTTGTATTGAATTATTATTTTTTCGATTTCAATTGCTTACCATTGAGATGAATTATTGATTATTTTTACATATAAAATTGTAGACGGATGTGAATTCCCGTGCTATGCGATATAAATCGTGGCCATTCTATAAAGATTGGTGTCAAATATTTGGAAAAGACCGTGCTACTGGGGAACATGATGAAGCTTTTGTCGAAGCTATTAATGATTTGATGGGGAATAACCAAGAAAAGGGACATATGTCTAACGAGGATGAGTACATTCTGCATATAGAGCCTACCAATGTGGATAATTACTCCCAATACATGTCTTTCAGTCGTGTTGATGAGGCGACCTCTTCTAAACCAAAATCGAAATCGAAGAAACACTCACGCAGTGATGCGTTTGACGGTGGCTACATAGAGATGGCTCCAAATTTCTTCGAGAAAATGGAAGCTCAGATGGGTGAATTGGTGAGTCGCATGGGTTTCGAAAAAGATGTTTCCACGGCTAGAAAACAGGTTTTTGACGCCCTACAAAACATGGAGGAGCTTACATTTGAGCAAAGACTAAAAGTGACATCCAGAATCTGCGAAAATAGCAAGGACCTCGACATTTTCTTTTGTTTGACTGATGAGCACAAGGCAAATATGGTGCAGCAGATGATAGAGGGTTGTTATTAGGTACTAAACAGTTTACATATTGCGAATAATTAATAGGTTTGTTTTTTGATGATTAATGACTGATGTATTATAAGTTTTTTAATACCGTTCCGAACCATTATCGAATAGTTTTTGTACTTTTTTTGGGATGAAGGTTCAGTAACACCATGTTGGTGCTACTATTTTTTGGCGAACCTTGAAGATGAACTATTTATTTTGAACTCCTAGTACTAGAGATTGTATCTCCTAGTTTCAATGTTTATTGTTTTATTTCAATGAAAGAAAAAAAAAGGAATGTTAGCTCGTGTACTAAATGGAGCTGCATATTTTAAAATATGGAAACATTAACTACCAAAACATAATTAGAACAATGGAATACCTACTAACAATAGTGACAACATAACTGTCAGCGTTGCCAATAATCAAAAACTACAAATGCAGAACACTACATACACACATCATGGGTTGTGACCACATTTCAAACAAACCTTAAACCACTCGAATTATCTTACATGCACAATAACATATGTGCACAAAACAAAGTATTTTTTAGAACGCCATGCACACAATCTTACATACAAAACGCAAACCACCGAAACCAAGCAATTTTAATACATTCGGGAGTATAAAACCCAACGAAGTGTGGCTTGTTAGAAGCCGTTGAGCTTTTCGGAGTACCAAAAGGGGTTGAATTTTTGTATGTTTTCCACCCTTGAACGCAAAATAGAGTTCCTTAACGCCGATGGATTGTCCACGAATTGTGAGTTAGCCGTGCTTAGTTCCGTGTCTCTTGAACCATCAGAATCAGACACGTAGTTAAGGTAGTTCATCATGTCAAAATCGACATTGTCCGATATACCTGAAGAAATGTTAATTACTGAAATAGGGGGTTATGGGAGACATTTGCAAATTCTTGTTCAGCCACAATTTCAAATGCTTGAGCATTAATGCCGACTCTTTCGCCCTCTGCTCCGGGTTCTGTATCCACCTCATTCAATATGCCATTAGATCGTTGTGTGTTATCGCCGTCAGATGATACCACAATTATATGGTCGTCACCGTTAGGATTGTTGACAAGTTTGGAGCCAAAGATACACTTTAGAGCCACGTATTTTGGTTCTCCGTAAGGGCGGTAGGCGTAAGAGAAATTAATTGTCTGTAAGGTGCAAAGCATAAAATATACGTGAGAACGTAATATATATATATATATATATATATATATATATATATATATATACTTATTTATTATATATATATATTTACATATAAGTTTATATATATATATATATATATATATATTATTGTATTTTTGTAGAGAGAATTAAATACCTTTGAAATATAATCCTATGTACCGTCTGGTGCAGAAACGATGTTCGTTGACGAATTATAAACAACACCGTCTTGTGCAAGAATCCAGTGGAACGTCTTAAAACGTTTGAGCAGCAAATCGAGCTTCTTAGTCAGATGTTTGTATGAAAAGAACGTGATAAACTTGTTCTGTATGGCTTCTTGACAACTGAAAAGTGCAAGTGTATTCTTCTCTTCACGTTTGATATTGCCAAGACATGATTCCATACATAATAGCTCGATGAAATAATCATGGATTCTTTCACTCCATTCAAGCTCGTACAAAAAATCTTCTTGTCGAAAGATTGGTTTTTTCTTTGGTGCCATGCAAATATTTTTTATTTAATAATTTGGAAATGTATTTTTACATTTAGCAGTTACGTGGTCGTCATTTATAAGGCAATGAAACCCTTAAAAAATGCGTTGATTGAGGAGAGTTAGGATGTGAACACATTTATCACCCACAAATATTATCTCATACAATTTAATGTTGGGATTGACAACACAAGCTTTAAATCACTTCACAAAGATATAGCAGAGAATTTTCTTCATAATTACATTGTGTAATGGAGCAGTTGAAATTAAATGACATTGGTACAATTGCAAATGTAAAAAACAGATCTACATACAAGTGGGATGAGATGTAGTGAAATAATTATAAACATTAAATACGAATTGGTGGTTAAGTTTACGAAGCTGCTGAAGCATTATATGCAACATTAATTTACGTGTAAAAGAAGGCTAATGGAGTGCATTTGCAGCACCTCAGGCGTCGGTTGGTTGGTTGGAACGGCTATTGGACAGCACAAATCATTTCAATATTAATTTGACTATAAATGCAGGTTAGTGAGGTGGTTCAGCTGATTTATTTTGAATCTCAATTATTCCCTTGCCTAACCCTAAAAACTCTTCGTCTGACAAGAACTAAGGGTAGGTGTACCAATTTTAGTAGTATCAATTTTTTCGTGTTTTTTTGTGGATGTAAATTCTACAGATTTTTAATGTCATTTCTTGTTTAAGGTTTGTAGGATCATGTCCAGGCCAAGAACCCGTAATCAGAAGATGATGACCAGGCTTAACACTCCGACCTGGCCCTTCGAATACGATGATTTTTTAATGGAATCAGCTGTCGAAGTTGCCCGATCCATGGAAACTCTGCGTAACAACGAGGCATATGCAGATCTCCTCTTCGAAGTGTATCTGTTAATGAACTTCCATTTTGAAAAAAACTTCGATGAAATTGCAATAAAGTGCAGAATGGATTGGTTTCGAAACCGATTTCTGTCGTTTAAGAGTTACATTGCGGCGGATGGTGTGATGTTCAATCGTCGTACGAAAAAGATAAACACTTTGGACAGGAGTTTATGGCCATGGGATCGGCGATTAAGTCATTAATATATGTACTTAAATGTAGTGTACTCGTTTGTTTGAAAGAAACTGTTACAAAATTTATTTAATTTGTCTTTCATATAATATACAGGAGATGGATGAAGAGAGGATGTTTAGGGTTAACGGCTTTCCGTTGTTCGAAGAGTGCAAGTTTGTTTTCGAATGCAAACAAGCACCGGCATGGAACTTTGATGGGATAATGGGATTCAGCCCGAACAACCCACTGGTGATTGATGGAGACGAGGAAGATGATGAGAGCGATGTTTCGGTAGATGCCGAGCCCATTGTATTCCCGGATCACGAAGTTCCGAACATTGAAAATAATGACATTGGAAACGTTGGAGGGCCAAATGAAGACGATGAGCCAGCTGTGAGTATCAGCTAGGGGTGGGCATTCGGGTCGGGTTATTCGGGTATGACCCGACCCGGTCGGGTATTACCCGACCGGATCGGGTAATTTTTGAGTTAACCGGGTTTTTTCCGGGTTCGGGTACCCGGTACTTCCAAACCGGGTCGGGTCCGGGTATTAGTAATTCTAGCCGGGTACCCGATCGGGTACCCGGTTAAAAAAAAAAAAAAATTATATATTTAATAATTATATATAACCCAGAAATCCTCCATTAACGGACGGACCTTCTGGTAGAAAAGCCAACGCTTTTAGGTGGTCGTCGAAACCCATTACGAAGAGCGCCACCCCTAAAGACACAGCTCCCAGAATCACCATTCTTGAATGTTCTGTTTTCGAGGTTGTAGTAAGCGACGGCGGCGGCGGCGATTCTCCGCCTAAAAATCTGATCTTGGGAAGTGGGTTGTGGGTTTTAGGTCGGGGGATCTTTCTACATGATGGGTTGTGGGATTGGCGTGGTTGAAGTGAAGATGAACCCTCAGCGTGTTCATCGTCTTCGTTGGGAGATTATTGAATCTCTGTATTTTAATTTAGATGAGTGGTGGTGGTGGTGAAGGTAATGAGAATTTTGATTTTCTTGCCTTTATCTACAGAGGAAATAAATAAAAAATACAAAAACATAAAAAAAAATTTAAGAAAAAAAAAGAAGAGAAAAATAGCAAAACCCGAACCCGACCCGAACCCGACCCGAAATAACCGGGTACCCGTTTGCCGGGTACCCGATTATTTCGGGTCGGGTTCGGGTAATATTTTTTTTGCAAAAAACCCGAATAACCCGACACGAATAACCCGAATAACCTGACCCGACCCGAATGCCCACCCCTAGTATCAGCAATCATCAGGATGATGATGGTAATTCTGAAGCCGATGGATCGGTTGGTGCCGATTAATCCCGAATTTCGTTTACATTAGTTAATCTTATTTCGTTATTGTTGTGGGTTGATGTTTACATAAGTTATTAGTAAGTTTGTCTTTTGTTCGGGACTAAGTTCCCAAATTTTCACATATGTACAGACTGAATTTCGTAGGGTAAGTTCCCAAATTTTCAATCGGATATTAATGATGAACTACTATTATATATTTCTTGTATCTCCAGTTAGTTATAGCTTATTACTTTGCAAACATATATTCGGTAACTACTCTACTGTGTTAATGAAATGTATGTACCCAAACTAAGATAAATTACACGTAATTATTCATACAAAGTTGAAAACACTCATGTTTGACCTTAAGTAAACATCTGTACCACTTCATTGAAATATAAAAGCAAAACCATAATTAATGAACTGAAATGTTTACTAAACAAACACTTGCAGCTCTGTAAAGAAATTGAAAAGCGAAACCATTGTTAGGTCGGTTTACAATTCGTAGTTACAACATGTCGATAACAGTTACAACAGTAGGACATAGCTAATATAACAAACCGCTTAGCTGAATAATGGAATGGAAAGAAAAAAAAAAACACTTGTGTTCAACATAAGAACCGCTGATTCACCATTTCGTTACAAAATACAGTTAAATGAACTTTACTACGAAAACAATGCATACAAAACTAATAACTAACAACAACTGCAACAGCTGAACAGTTGACATATGGTACGACTTACTCACAACCTTATTCTCACTCTTCAGCTCCAGTTGGGATTCCAAATCTGTTATTTTGCTTACCAGAACTGGAATTTGCAATGGAATTTGTGATTCCAATGTATTTATTCTCTTGATCAAACCAGGGATTATCGCTTTTGATCTTTGACACATCTCAGGGTCATACCAGTAGAAAATCGAACAAGCAGTACCCTGATAATCATTTTAATTTAATGTCATTTTACCAAAGGATGCACACAGTATTGTATAAATTAATACATAATTTCAACAGATTGTTTGAAAATGCTGGTTAGAATGAATGACCCTGAACATCTTAATGGGTTTCATTACAAATTAGGCGGACGGTTAAAAAAGTTCCTACACACGTTTTTCTATGCAATTGTTGTTATACATAAATATTCTATTGACAAACAACAATTATCATATGTTTTACACAAAACAGTTTGCTATATATATAAACGCATGACATCATATATTAACAATAAATCAGTGGAAATGAGAATAAATCATTACCCCCGCCGTGGGCACGATAGAAACCGTCGTCCTGGATTCGCGGGCGTCCATGATGTTTGCACAAGAAGCTTCCGGCCACAGTCACAAAAAACAGGATGCTCGCGGTTGGCATTGTTCGAGAAAAATCTGTTGCTACTCTCGCTCCTTCTCTTACTACTACTGCATGTATCATCCATTCTCCAAATCTACCGTTCCACAGCAGAAATCGATGGTGTGGTTTTAAAGATTGTGAAATTAGGGTTCCCAACGGATGTTTTTGGGGGAAAGGGGATTTATACCATTTAGTTAATAAAAGTCCATATTAAAATATTATATGACTTTTTTAAGGGTTTTTACGCCAATATCTTTTTAATCCCAGCTTATTTCTCTAAATCATGCAAACAAAATGGAAACTGAATAGTCAACATATTATTAGTCATGAGTTAATACAACTAACCAAATGATACGACTAATAATATTCATCATGTTTTTAATCACAGTATTAAGTATCTCATTCCACCCCTTTTATCAAGTAAATCAAACCAAAGAAGCCCTTAGATGTCTAATAAACTGGGGATAAATTCAAGCGGAAATCACCTTTTGGGATACCCCCTAAAGAGGGAAAATACTTATATTGCCATTATATGCAATTTTCGCCCAGACTGCATTCAGTATTTCGGATCTTCATTTAGCTTTTTCACTGATTTATTTACTTATTTAATTTTTAATTTTTTTTTTCTAAAATCGATATGTTTACTGTAGTAAACATATCGTTGTTATGTTTTTGTTTACCCGAAATTTTTAGTCGACCAATTAAGCACACATGCAAATATTAGCTTACACAAAATAAATTCATAAACTCCTACAACAAAAATTCACATTTCAATATTTATATTATAAATCACCTCATAACCAACAAATACATATCGAAAATACACAAATATATTCATATGTTACTACATGTTACTATATGTAACTAGTAATGTATAGTAATATACAATAATACAATAATGTATATAGTATAGTATGTGGAACGTTGTTACTTGAAGCATATGTAACTTCAACCAAAAATTTTGACACATTCAGGGGTAGGATCAAAGGCTTCCATTAAGCTGCAATTGCAAAATCAAAACAAAAACAAATTATTTTAGTGCAAATCAACAAAAAATGAAGAAATATCAAAACACTCGTAAATCAACAAACACTAAGAGATCGAGAGATAGAGAGAGGCCAATAGCTGCGAAATGCTACGATATTTAGACCAAACCGCTAATGACTCTTCACCCCAACCGCTTCCTACCAAAATCTTAGCCGCCCCCAACCACCTAAGGTTCCGCACTCGAGAATGAAAAAAAATATAGAAATATATTTTTGACAATAAAAAAAATGAATAAAATTACAATAAAAAATAGATCTCGACAAGAGGAATCAAACGGTGGGTAGCCCGTCAAATTGCGACTGCCGAAACACAAATTACTCCTCCGGCAAGACCCACCGTCGTTGAAATATGTGCGGACTGTAAAACGATTGCAGAAACATATCCAACGCTCCAAACTGAATGAAATCACCACCGAAAGAAAGAGCTCGACGTGGGAAATTCAACGATAGTTAAACCATCGTATTCCGACCACCAAAGAGAGAGTTATGACTCTGGGAAGCATCGTCGGTTGGAGACCTTGGGGGTGAAATTTGGATTTGGGAGTTGAGAGAAGAAGAGAGAGACGTTGTGAGTTGGCTAGGGTTTGAAACTGATTTAAAAGGGCATTTCAGGTACTTCAAAATAACCAGGGGATATGTCCAATTATTATACCAATTGAGGGGTTTTGCACCTGAAATTGAGGTACTTCAAAATAACCAGCGGCGGTGCGTGGATTGGTCGGGGCAGCAGCTCCTCTCCAATTAGGTTTCACCTCGTATTTTCGACCCACTCGAACTACAGCACTAGATGTAAACGAGTTAGATAAACAACAAGTAAAACGAAGGAAACGAGAGGAGAAAACCGGCGGTTTTCCGGCAGTGGTCGGCGGTGGTGCGGCGGGGCAGCAACGGCCGAAGGGGAGAGCGGCTAGGGCTTGGGCGGCTAGGGTTTGGTCCAGCCAATCTTATCTCAAACTCTTGTTTGAGGTCTATTTATACTTAGGGTTTTCAACCCTAGTGGGTTTAAGTCATTAGGCTTGACCCACTGATGTATTAAGCTCATTCCCTCGTCGGCCTCGTTTCTAATAAACGATCGTTCACAAAATTATAACAAAATTATATTTGTGACGAGCTCAAAGTCCTCGTCGATACGAGTGCCTCTTCGAAATTTCCAATTTCCAAAATTGGAAACTTCCACTTCAGTGGACTTGCTAAATCGGGAAACTTCCCAATTTAGAAAGTTCACTAAATTCCGCATGTCTCTTTTTCTTTACGTCTATTCCGATTCGCAATCCACAATTACGAATCTTGGATTCAATCATATCGACATCCAATCATTTAAAGATGAACATATTAATCTATGCTTGTTGTTATCAAGGATCTATATTACACGAGAAGTGTGACCCTCAATGGTTCAGGTGTATGCTAGCCGTGGGCTCACAACTCTTTGTGATTCGAACAACACATTGTTCTTATACGAACTCCTCCCAAGAGTCCCGATTAGAGTAAAACTCATTTTATCTAATCCCCGATCAAATCGGTGCCCAACGAATCAAGATTGGCGTCTAGCAACTACGCATCATGATTCCCTAGATACAAGTGAAGTGCCTGCAAGAACCTTATGATATAGTTAGCGTACAGTACGATCATTTCGTAGCACATGTCCCGATTGAACTAGAGGCATTGGTTCACCGAGACCTCTTATAAAGTTCAATAACCGTGCGAACGTTCTAGGTATTATAAATCCGTTCGTGTGCGACTTAGGGAAACACATTTCCCTAATCACCCCACTATCAACTCTGGCCAGAGATTCCTTGGATTATAAACCGTCAGAACACACAGGACATCCATGACTACTCAAGCGATCGAATCCCCTACTACAATGCACATACTTCACACTAGATTTCGGATTGCACGAACGTTGGCCCTTGGAGTGGTCCGCGGTGGGACTCAAAGACAGGTCACGATACAATCGGTCCTCTAGTGAAGTCACGGTGATGTCTGGGTCTTAAGGACTAATGGTGTACAACTATATCTTAGAAACCTATTACTCGATGAATGAGAACCACTTATAGATTTCTAGGGCGAGGGAGTTCAGTGAACTCATCCAGTATGAGCACCCACTCAAGTATGCCGATGTCACAACACCGAGGACTGATGAGATGCAGTACACATACACTAAGTGCTAGTCTCAAAAGGGAAAGGCCGGTATCCTCATTATTGGCGTAACCCATCGACTAGGAACAAGGTTTAACAGTTACATTACATTGCTGAGTTATCTCACGATTCTACTAGATCAACTCACAGTAATAGAGTAACTCGTTAGGACTATATCTATGCTGCTTGCATGGGATAACATATATAGAATGCCAAATAAGATATTTTATTATTACGAACGAAAAACGATTGTTTTATTACATGGAAAACGAGAAAGACCACAGCCACAAGTTGGCTTGTTGGTCACCTACTCCAACAGTTTGATAGATATTTTATGATGGAATGACTTCTATATTTTAAAGGTGTACCTGAATAAATCCTAATTTAAATAGATTTAGATTCTTTTAGCAGTACTATTTTTTTGTCTTTTCAGGTTCCTGGTATTTCAATATATAGAAAATGGAAGCTTAAAGGAGCATATATTCAGTAATTTTGTTATCGGTAGCATGACCATCAGATAAAGTTGTTATGCCTTAGAGTTCAGTAAGCAACGAGACTACAAATTTATTGTATTCTATCGTTGTTATTTTTTTACTTAAATAATTTATTATATTTTCTTCTTTGCGAACAGGTGACGGATAGTAAAGAGAACTGCAGGAAATAGAGGAAGTACTTAGACTCCACACTGGTTTTTCTGTTAAGATATTGTTGTATTTATTTATTTTACTTAGGATCGAATAGGTACGAGATAGGTAGTTAGTTATGTTTGTTTTGTGAATTTGGTTCAATTGTATTCATGAGAATTGTTATGTTGTATCACTTTGATGTTCCACCGTGATATATATGATTGTATGAATATTTTATTATTGATAAATGTTCGATAGACTTGTAATAATGGTGTTACAGTCTTGCAGGTTTTGTGAGAATTTCATTGATGTCGACAAAATTGATGTTGAGAAGATTCACCGTGCACTCTAATTTATTTTCAGTCATTTTCAGAAATCATTTAAGTACTTGATTGCTACCAATCAAATCTTTTTGTGTACTATATATTCAGACTTGGTAAATACCAACATTGAGGACAACAAACATTGATCTTAAAACATCAACAATTTTCACCATTCATTTTTTTCTTCATGCTTTCTAACCAAAGATTACAATGCATTAATCATTTCCAACAAGTCGGGAATCATCATCTGCTCCACAAACTTTGGCATCACATCAAAAGAAAAAATGATATTTATTAGCTTGCATAATTATGTATACAGAAGAAAAGAGAAAACGAAAATTAAATGAAAATTTGAAATCATGCAGAAGAAATGATGCGCAAAAACATTACTAAGTATCCTAATTTGTGGGGGTAATTTTGTAAATGATCACAATAATCAACCAATCCAACATACCTATCATAAGATTGATAAACAAAGATTTAATCCCATGAATTCAATTCCACCTACCAAATATGAATTCCTAGTTTTTACCATCTATCCCTACAGTGTCATGTGCAGTTAGATTTCGAATCCCATCCATTCCCATCCCTCCAACCAAAATAGGCCTTAGTGACTAGTTATATATAATTTGGGATTATTAAGAAAACCCCCCTCATTTACTAGTTGTCTTTGGATAAATCCATATTTTTTTTCCTCATTTTGAGATAAATCATATTCGTATAAATAATAACAAAAATAGAAAAGATTTCCTATAATACCATTTTTCTTTTTAGGGCAAATGGCAAAAAGGCCCATCACATGGGACTTAAATGCATTTTGGTCCACCAAAAAAACAGTCTCTCAATTAAGCCCATCCCCAAGTCTTTAGTCAAAAATACCCTCAATAATATAATTCTTATCAATTCCTGCCATTATGCTCTAACTTCCTTAATATTACACATTGACACCGAATTTAAACAAATATATCACATTAACCCCCAAAACTTTTTTTTTTGCAGAAAATAATTTTTTTTTCTGAAATGTTTTTTTTTTCCGGCAAGATTCCGGCGTTGACTTTTTTTTTTTTTTTTTTTGAAACTTTTTTTTTTCCTGAAATTTTTTTCCAGCCGGTCAACCACCGTTGACCGCCGGTCTCCGGCGTTGACTTTTTTTTTTTTTTTTAAATTGTTTTTCTTAGAAAAAAAATATTTTAATTAATATTACTGTCTTGGCTACTAAATTACTGTCTCAGACAGTAATATTACTGTTTGGGACAGTAATATTATGAATATTATTTTTCCGAACAGTAATATTATTAATATTATTGTCTAAGACAGTTAAATTACTGTTGGAGACAGTAATTTAACATCCAAGGCAGTAATATTAATTAAAATAATTTTTTTAAGGGAAAAAAAAAAAAGTCAATTAACAGTTAAATTACTCTCTCCGACACTTAAATAACTGCCAGAGACAGTATTTTAGCAACGAATACAGTAAAATTAATTAAAAATATTTTTTTTAAGAATAAAAAAGTCAATTAACAGTTAAATTACTGTCCCCGACAGTTAAATAACTGCTGGAGACAGTAATTTAGCAACGAATACAGTAATATTAATTAAAATATTTTTGAAGAAAAAAAAAAAGAGTCAATTAACAGTTAAATTACTGTCTCCAACAGTTAAATAACTGCCGGAGACAGTAATTTAGCAGCCAAGACAGTAATATTAATTAAAATATTTTTTTTAAAAAAAAAAACAAAATTAAAAAAAAAAAAAAAAAAAAAGTCAACGCCGGAGACCCGGCGGTCAACGGCAGTTGACCGGCCGGAAAAAAATTTCAGGAAAAAAAAATTCAAAAAAAAAAGAAAAAAAAAAAAGTCAACGCCGGAGACCGGCGGTCTCCGGCGGTCAACGTCGGTCAACGGCGGCGACCGGCGGTCTCCGGTGGTGGCGGGTCAAAATTGGGGTCAAAATTGAAATTAAGGTTAAAATTGGTTAATTGATGAAATTTGGCTAAATTGGGGTGTAAATCATGAAATTGGAGTTAAATTGGGTTTCAAATGAATTGGGGGTAATTTTGGTATATATAAAGGGATTTTCCTTATTTCCAAATAAGTTTGAATGGGTTGGATTTATTTGAAAGACAAAAAAGTTGGATGTCCCTCTTTTAATTAAGTGCCCTTGTCATGGGCCTATTTGCCATTACCCCTTCTTTTTAATATACCTACAACCATGCTAACCTACAGCGGTTTCCTCTGTTTGTATCTTCATCTATCCTCTCTCTCTACGCCGCACTAACCTTCTTCATTCCCCACTACAACCTCTATCTGGATAATTCTCCTCTCACTCGAGTGGGTCTAAATTGAATTTTGTCGGCACAAATTACTCCGGCGAGGCCACGACGTCGCTGATATGTCAAAATGCTCTCAGGGGTGTTGGAATTATAGCATTGTTGGCGACCGTTGATTCACTCAAGCGTATATCATTTTACTCAGAATTATGGCATTATTGACTGCGGTTGATTCGCTCAAGCACGTGCTAGGGTTTCTGCGCGGGGAGGCGACGACTGATTCTGTTCATGTCAATCACGGCTTTCATTTTTCGTCGCAAAGGTAAATTGATTCCAAACTTTTTTCACCGCAAAGGTAAATTGATTATGGAAAGTTTTCATTTATTCTTTGTTATAACTTTGTGCTCTTTTTTTTTCTTCAAAAAGTAAAGTAAATAGATTATTATTATGATTAACTTATTTATATTTATATTCCCATTTCCTTCTGAATAAGTGCCTCCACGAGAGTTTTTTTAAACTTTATAAAGGTTTTAAGGTTGACTCTTGTAGTTGTTCTGTAATCCTCTTGAATTCTAAGTGACATTTTGTGATAACACCAGTTTACATTTTTTGGTCTCATATCAATTTTGTAAATTTGTCATGTTATTATATTCTTAGGCATGTTGTGATTAGGGGTGGGAACGAGCCGAGCTCCAGCCGAGCTCGGCTCTTTTGGCCAGCTCGAGCTCGAGCTCGAGTCCATGTTGCCGAGCTCGAGCTTATTTTTTTTTTTTTTTTTTTTTTTATTATTATTTAATTTTTTTATTAAAATCATTTTATTTTTTATAAAAAAATATTCATCGGAAAATAAAAAAAATTATAAAATAAATAATGAACTCTAGTTATATATATTTTTTATTTTTTCTATTATTATTATTATTATTATTATTATTATTATAATATTTTATATTATTATGAATTATTTAAGTAATATAGATTTGTTTCTATTTAAATACTAGATATATTTATTATTATAGACTATTTACTATTTAGTTAATAATAATAATAATAATAATAATAATAATAATAATAATAATAATAATAATAATAATCAAAATAATAATAATAAGAATAAGAATAAGAATAATATATATATATATATATATATATATATATATATATATATATATATATATATATATATATATATATATATATATATATATATATATATATATATATATATATATATATATGTAAAAAAAAAGAAAAAAAAAGAAAGAAGGCAGCTCGCGAGCCGGCTCGCGAGCTGCCGAACAACTAATTTTGGGCTCGAGCTCGAGCTCGAGCTCGAAAAACCCGAGCTCGAGTTCGAGCTTTTTTCGAGCCGGCTCGTCGAGTTCGCGAGCCGGCTCGGCTCGTTTGCCACCCCTAGTTGTGATTCTGAAAATATATGTAACTATTTCAAATTACAATTTGTACTTGCTGTTACCAAATACACCTTGCATGTTTTTATGTGCAATTGATGTACATGGATTGATATGCCTAATTGGGCCAACCCAATGGGCCTACAATTTCTTTACCTACTGGGCTACGAGCCCAATATCGAAGACTAATATCACCGAGGCCCAAACACCTTCAAGTAAGGTTTGGGCCCAACAAAGCAAACCCGACCCAATAAACGACATATAAATAGAGGTTTTACTCATTTTATTAAGGTATGTCCTATTAACTGAGCAATACTACAACTGTATTTTCTGGACTATTTTCTATGATCAGCACGTCTGACTTGAGCGTCGGAGGGGTTTCCGCCGGATCAACCCCCGGCTTAGTTCATGTGTTCTATGATCGCAGGTACCTCAGGATCATCAAGTTGTCAAGCTACTGATCTGCTTTGCTCTCCCAGCTCATTTCTACACCACCCCAGGTGAGCTATATTTTAGCATCATCATTTTGGCGCCGTCTGTGGGAACGATGCAAACCAGATCACGTAGCCAACAAGATCCTCCTGAGGCGTCTGCTCGGAGAGAAAATGACACAGCTAATGACCTCCCACCTCGTGGAGGCTCTAGCTTACCATCTCCTCCACATCCCATGGATCCACCTCGCGAGGTTCAGGTGATCCCCCCTCGGGACCCACCACTCGCCGATCCACCACTTGCTCCTCAAATGGTTCAAATAACCGAGGGTGCGCTTCAACGCATGATAGCAGAAGCTTCAACTCGCGCTGCCATAGAGGCCGTGACCCAATATATCGCCACGATGGGAGCAGATGCTCCCAACGCGATACCAACACCTGCTCCACATGTGGAGCCACATATGGCACCACCGCCATCGACTCCCTGGCTGTTTATAGTGCCCCCAAAATATTTTGCTCGCCAAGGGTTATCGACTCCCTGGGGGCTTACATCTGCCCCCAAAACATTTCGCTCGCCAAGGGTTATCGACTCCCTGGGGGCTTACATCGCCCCCAAAATATTTCGTTCGCCAAGGGTTATCGACTCCCTGGGGGCTTACATCTGCCCCTAAAATATTTCGTTCGCCAAGGGTTATCGACTCCCTGGGTTTCACAGTGCCCCCAAAACATTTCATTCGCCATGGGTCATCAACTTCTACTTGCTCCTCTAACGGTTCAAATAACTGAGGAGGCCCTTCAACTTATGATTACGGAAGCATCTTCCCGCGTTGCTACTGAAGCAGTAGCACAACGCATCGCCATAACGGAAACCAACGCTCCTCCTGTGGCTCCACCCATAGCACAACCTCAGAACAACAACCAACTTGCCACGTGCAGGTTCAGGTTTGACATGTCTCAGGACGTCACCTGACGTCGTGACCGAGATCCCCTTCTAGACCCCCTCGTGATGATCCTCGAGGCTATCTTCAAGATGACACTTGAGGTCGCGCCCCAGATCCACTTCGAAACCTTCAGCAAGACCCTCATCAACCAGCTCCACCTCACATGGTTCAGATAACCAAAGAGGATATTCGACATATGATCGACTAGGCCATTCAGATGTCCTACTTCAGCTACATCTGATGTCATACTTCGAGTACATCAGATGTCCTACTTCAACTACATCTGATGTCATACCTCAGGTACATCAGATGTCATGCTTCAGCTACATCTGATGTCATACCTCAGGTACATCAGATGTCAACTACATCTGATGTCATACTTCGAGTACATCAGATGTCCTACTTCAACTACATCTGACGCCATACCTAAGGTACATCAGATGTCCTACTTCAGCTACATCTGCTGTCATACCTCAGGTACATCAGATGTCAACTACATCTGATGTCATACTTCGAGTACATCAGATGTCCTACTTCAACTACATCTGATGTCATACCTCAGGTACATCAGATGTCATGCTTCAGCTACATCTGATGTCATACCTCAGGTACATCAGATGTCAACTACATCTGATGTCATACTTCGAGTACATCAGATGTCCTACTTCAACTACATCTGATGTCATACCTAAGGTACATCAGATGTCCTACTTCAGCTACATCTGCTGTCATACCTCAGGTACATCAGATGTCAACTACATCTGATGTCATACTTCGAATACATCAGGTGTCCTACTTCAACTACATCTGATGTCATACCTCAGGTACATCAGATGTCATGCTTCAGCTACATCTGATGTCATACCTCAGGTACATCAGATGTCAACTACATCTGATGTCATACTTCGAGTACATCAGATGTCCTACTTCAACTACATCTGATGTCATACCTCAGGTACATCAGATGTCATGCTTCAGCTACATCTGATGTCATACCTCAGGTACATCAGATGTCAACTACATCTGATGTCATACTTCGAGTACATCAGATGTCCTACTTCAACTACATCTGATGTCATACCTAAGGTACATCAGATGTTGTACTTCAGCTACATCTGCTGTCATACCTCAGGTACATCAGATGTCAACTACATCTGATGTCATACCTCAGGTACATCAGATGTCATGCTTCAGCTACATCTGATGTCATACCTCAAGTACATCAGATGTCAACTACATCTGATGTCATACTTCGAGTACATCAGATGTCCTACTTCAACTACATCTGATGTCATACCTAAGGTACATCAGATGTCCTACTTCAGCTACATCTGCTGTCATACCTCAGGTACATCAGATGTCAACTACATCTGATGTCATACTTCGAGTACATCAGATGTCCTACTTCAACCACATCTGATGTCATACCTAAGGTACATCAGATGTCCTACTTCAGCTACATCTGCTGTCATACCTCAGGTACATCAGATGTCAACTACATCTGATGTCATACTTCGAGTACATCAGATGTCCTACTTCAACTACATCTGATGTCCTACCTCAGGTACATCAGATGTCCTACTTCAACTACATCTGATGTCATACTTCAAGTACGATAGATGTCCTACTTCAACTACATCTGATATCATACTTCAAGTACATCAGATGTCCTACTTCAACTACATCGGATGTCCTACTTCAAGTACATGAGATGTCTTATAGCCACGAGAAAACTCTCGAGTCGCTACTACGTCGCAGCGGGACAACTCCCCCGACGCCTACACTTAGCCTCGAGACAGCTCTTGAGTCGTTACCACGTCGCAGCGGGACAACTTCCGCGACAATAATATTTAGCCTCAAGACAACTCTCGAGTCGATATAACATCTGGGCGATACAACTCCCCAGTTACTACTTACCCGTGTGACAACTCTCGCGCTTCAACTAAATTGTGGTGAAACATGTCTCAAAATGCTCGGCCCTACCACCTCGCGACGAGACAACTTGTTCGAGGCTACCACGCGCAAACGCGACCTCCGACGCCCAGGCCTTGCGCTGCAATGCCGCGCACGCCCTTGCCGCCGCGCGCGCCCGCCGGCCTTGCGCCCCAACACCGCGCAGCGCGCCCCCTAGCCTTGCGCCTTTAGCGGGCGCTAGCGCCGTGCGCCCTCGCCAACGCGCGCTAGCGCCGCACGCCCTCGCCGACGCGTTCTAGCGCCGCGCGCCCTCGCCGAGCGCCTTCGCCGACGTGCGCTAGCGCCGCGCGCCTATCCCTCGCGCATCATCGCCCTGTGCTCCCACGCCACGCGTACCATCCCCGCATCACGTAACTCCTCCTGAGCTGGGGGACTAACACACCCCAAGGGTTGGACATCCCATCCCCAAAGGCTGGGTATCCCCTCACCTCTCTACATCAATTTCAGCGTATAATCGCGGAAGCTTCAACTTGTGCTACCACTGAAGCAGTGGCACCATACATCGTCATAGCAGGAGCCAACGCTCCTCCTCGTGAGGCCCCACTGGGTCCTCAACATGATCAATTTCTACTTACTTCTCGAACGGTTCAGATAACCGAAGAAGACCTTCAGCGTATGATCACGGAAGATTCAACTCGTGCTGCCACTGAATCGGTGACACCATATATCGCCAAGGTTGGGCATCTCACCCCAGTGGTTCGTGATCCCTTCATCCTAAATGGGGGGCTATCCCATCCTAAAGTTGGGTATCTCATCTCAAGGGTGGTACATCCACTTACCTTTCAACCCCAAGGGGTTTCACATCCCATCAAGTGTTTCACGTCCCTACTTCAAAAAACAGAAAAAATGGTCTGACGCGCAAGCGCGAACCAATGGCACAACCGTGCACATCCACCTCAGACCATAGGTCTCGAGCGCCTCATCCTACAGTGGGCAGTTATCCCCATCCTAAGGTTGGGCATCACCCTTACCTTTCAACCCCAAGTGGGTTCACATCACATCTCAAGAGACGAGTATAATCTCCCTACTCAAAAAGTAGAACATCCCCAAGGGGGTGCACATCCCATCTCAAGGAACGAGGATAATCTCCCTACTCAAAAAATAGAACATCCCCAAGGGGGCGCACATCTCATCTCAAGGAACGAGGATAATCTCCTTACTCAAAAAATAGAACATCCCCAAGGGGGTGCCCATCCCATCTCAAGGAACGAGGATAATCTCCCTACTAAAAAAAAAATAGAACATCCTCAAGGGGGTTCACATCACATCGCAAGAGACGAGGATAATCTTCCTACTCAAAAAATAGAACATCCCCAAGGGGGTGAATATCAACCACCAAAAAAAAAAAAAGAAAAAAAAAGAAGAAGATGAAGAAATAGAAGAAAAAAGAAGAAGATGAAAAAAGAAGAAAATGAAAAAAGAGAAGAAGAAAAAAGATAGAAGAAAAAATAAGAAGACAAAAAAAAAAAAAAAAAGAGGAAAGGAGGCGTGCATGCACAGCACGCGCCAGACGCGCGCGCCTTCCCATGCACGCGCGCGCGCCTCCCAAGGCCACTTTGGAGCGCGCGCTCTCACCTAATTGGGCACAACTTTTGCTACTCTCCACCAAATTGCGCGTAGATTTCACCTCGCTTCACCAAATCGCGAGAGAATTTCAACGCGCTCTACCAAATTGCGCGAGTTCTTTAACGCACCTACCAAATTGCGTTCGCTATCAAATGGAAAATAAATAAAAAAATTATTTCTCCACGCCATGCCAACGAATAAAGAAACACTACAACACCGATCTACTCTCAACACGATCCGGTACCCTTTTCGACGTGGCTCCCACATCGTCTCGAGAGTGGGGGGCTTGCGAGACAACTCCCACGAGGAGCCAACTCGCTCAGTACTACCACCCGCAGCGAGATAACTCCCACGAGGAGCCAATTCCCTCGGGTCTACGAAACCATAGCGAGATAACTCCCACGAGGAGACCACTCGCTCCGTCCTATAACCCGTTGCGAGGTAACTCCCACGAGGAGCCAACTCCCTCGGGTCTCATAACCATAGCGAGATAACTCCCACGAGGAGACCACTCGCCCGTCCCACAATTCGCAGCGAGACAACTCCCACGAGGAGCCAACTCGCTCGGTACTGCAACCCGCAGCGAGACAACTCCCACGAGGAGACAACTCGCTCGGCCATACAACCCGTTTCGAGATAACTCCCACGGGGAGACAATTCGCTCAAAGCGACCTCAGTCCGCTCGCTCCTCAGTCGCGCGCCATCCGATGCTCCTACAACTCCCTTGCGAGACAACTCCCACGAGGAGCCAACTCGCGCAGTTATACAACCCGCAGCGAGGCAACTCCCACGAGAAGACAACTCGCTCGGTCCTACAACCCCTTACAAGGAAACTCCCACGAGGAGATAACTCGCTCAGTCATATAACCCGTTGCGAGACAACTCCCACGTGGAGTCAACTCGCACGATGAGTCAACTCCCTCGGGTCTACGAACCCACAACGAGATAACTCCTACGAGGAGACCACTCGCTCCATCCTACGACCCGCAGCGAGGCAACTCCCACGAGGAGCCAACTCGCTCGGTACTACGAACCCGCAGCGAGACAACTCCCACGAGGAGCCAACTCGCTCGGTACCACAACCCGCAACGAGACAACTCCCACGAGGAGCCAACTCGCTCGATACTACAAATCCGTTGCAAGACAACTCCCACGTGCAACCACCTCACTCGATAAATATTATTCACCGCGAGACAACTCCCATGAGGAGACAACTCGCCCGAAATTCACTATATAATCACAAGCTCAAGTTAGCACGATTACAACCCTAGAAGCACTTAGAGACATTATGAGAATCTATATAGCCTGGCCAGCTTGATTACTCAAATTTATCTACTTGTTTTCGATGGGTCATTCATTAAAACGTGGCCACGGTCCAAACATACTTAAGACCCACGAGGTCTAACAAGGGGCACGACCCCCATAAAAAAAATCTTGAGAGTCTGATCCCCTCCTCAAGTACATCACGCACAAGGCTATATGTAAACACATATAAGCAACGCGTCAAAACATTGACAATGTCGAAAAATAACAACTCCCACGAGGAGAATACTAGCTCCGTGCTACTACATTATCGTGAGACAACATCCACGAGGACGTAACTCGATCAACTCGATTACCCTAGAGACAACTTCCACGAGGACGTAACTCGATCAACTCGATTACCCCATAGACAACTCCCACGAGGAGATTACTTGATCCGTGCTACTACATTATCGCGAGACAACTCCCACGAGGAGATAACTCGATCAACACTATTACCCCGCGACGAGACAACTCCCACGAGGCGATAATTCGCTACTACATCGTCGCGGGACAAAACCGACGACTCAATTAACTTACATCGCGACGACCTTGTCGCGCTATGCGCCAACGCACATTCACGCCCCTCCGACACACGCTCCAACGCGTTTTCGCATACCATTAGGCCATACGCCAACGATCGACTTCTACAATTTTTACTCTCGACACGATTTGAGACCCATCACAACATGGCCCCCACATCGACTCGAGAGTGGGGGGCTTAATGATATGCCTAATTGGGCCAACCCAATGGGCCTACAATTTCTTTACCTACTGGGCTACGAGCCCAATATCGAAGACTAATATCACCGAGGCCCAAACACCTTCAAGTAAGGTTTGGGCCCAACAAAGCAAACCCGACCCAATAAACGACATATAAATAGAGGTTTTACTCATTTTATTAAGGTATGTCCTATTAACTGAGCAATACTACAACTGTATTCTCTGGACTATTTTCTATGATCAGCACGTCTGACTTGAGCGTCGGAGGGGTTTCCGCCGGATCAACCCCCGGCTTAGTTCATGTGTTCTATGATCGCAGGTACCTCAGGATCATCAAGTTGTCAAGCTACTGATCTGCTTTGCTCTCCCAGCTCATTTTCTACACCACCCCAGGTGAGCTATATTTTAGCATCATCATGGATTATAGGGGCTGACATGGTGTCCAATTTTTTTTATTAATTCAATAGTTGATTCGACATGTATGATGCGTTTTGATATTGTAATATACATTGATGCAAATTTGTGCTTATTATATATAATTGGAAACTTTTTTAATTGAACTTGCATTTTACCGTCGCTACAATTATAGTCGGTTGATGCTACTGACACAATCAAGTTTCTAGAAGACGCCCGAGGACGTTATGAAGTTGTGAATTCAGTCGGACGTCGAGACTATGTCCGTTATGAAATCACCTCAGCCATAATCAATTATATGGTAGATTGTGGTCTGTTTGCCGACTATATTGCAACACTGTGTGTATATAACAATATTTTGTGTTTAATGTACTGATTTATTTCTAGACAAAAATTGGTTTGTTAGTTTGTTATATCATCTTTTATTTCATTTTATCTTTTAAAACTATTTTATATTGGTCGAGGAAAATAAACTTGGAGTACTGATGTTTGAGCAAATTATCATTAGTTCCATATTGTGTTGTTGTGAAAAGACATTTGTAAACTAATATTTTCGACATATGCCAGGTGATTCCATATTCTATTTATTTTGCTATTTATTTTTGTTGTTACAAATTGCAATTTATATGTTGCTAATTGTATTTTGCAATTTGCTATTATAACTTGTATTTTGTTGATACATCTTAGAGGGGGAGGGTCGTGACGCTACTAAAAAAGGGAGGGGAAAAAAAAGGAGAGAGAGAGAGTTAAAGAATATAGAGGTGTGAGAGAGAGAGAGGGGGATTAGAAGAGAGATAGAGTGAAGTGTGTGATTTTGTTCATATTTTCAATAACTAACTTGTTAATATATATATCAAGGGCGAATGACAAATAGACTCATCATATGGGATTTAAATGCACATTGGTCCACAAAAAAAAACAGTCTTTCAAATAAACTCATCCCTATGAATTTAGTCTAACATACCCTCCATAATATAATTCTAATCAATTCCATCCATTATGCTATAACTTCCTTAATATTACACATTGACCCCGGATTCAAACAAATATATCACATTACCCCAAAATAATATTTTTTTGAAAACATATTTTTTTTTCTGAATTTTTTTTTCCGGCCAGATTTCGGCGTTGACTGCCGGAGATCGTCGGTCTCCGGCGTTGATTTTTTTTTTCTTTTTTCGATTTATTTTTCTTAGAAAAAAATATTTTAATTAATATTACTGTCTTGGCTACTAAATTACTGTCTCAGACAGTAATATTACTGTTTCGGACAGTAATATTATGAATATTATTTTCCCGAACAGTAATATTATTAATATTACTGTCTGGGACAGTTAAATTACTGTTGGAGACACTAATGTAGCAGCCAAGACAGTAATATTAATTAAAATAATTTTGTTTAGAAAAAAATTTCAAAAAAAAAGAAGTCAATTAACAGTTAAAATACTGTCTCCGACAGTTAAATAACTGCTGGAGACAGTAATTCAGCACTCAAGACAGTAATATTAATTAAAAATATTTATTTTAAGAAAAAAAAAAGTCGATTAACAGTTAAATTACTGTCTCCGACAGTTAAATAACTGCTGGAGACAGTAATTTAGCAACAAATACAGTAATATTAATTAAAATATTTTTTTTAAGAAAAAACAAAATTATAAAAAAAAAAAAAAAAGATTTTCGAGAACGAGCAGAATGATGTTGTTGATGGTGTTTTGGTGTTTGATTACATTGTTGCAGCACCAGTTCAAACTGCTAGCCTTTAAGCGTGAAATTGATTGTGCAGTAATTTGCAGCTTCTTTGCTTAACGGTAATATTATCAAAATCTCGGTTGTTTTGAGTTGTATTTCTATTTCCTTTTGTTTTGGTGATTTTGAAAAGAAAAAAATCGAAAAGAAAAAAAAAAAGTCAACGCTGGAGACCTGATGGTCAACGACAGTTGACCTACCGGAAAAAAAAAATTCTGAAAGAAAAAAAGAAGTTTTCAAAAAAAAAAAAGGTCAACGCCCGCTGACCGGCGGTCTCTGGTGGTGGCGGGTCAAAATTGGGGTCAAAATTGAAATTATGGTTAAAATTGGTTAATTGATGAAATTGGATTAAATTGGGGTGTAAATCATGAAATTGGAGTTGAATTGGGTTCCAATGAATTGTGGGTAATTTTGATATATCTAAAAGGATTTTCCTTATTTGCAAATAAGTTTGAATGTGCTAGATTTATTTGAAAGACAAAAAAGTTGGATATCCCTCTTTTAATTAAGTGCTCTTGTCGTGGATTTATTTACCATTTACCCAAATATCAATTGAGAGTATTTATGTCAGTAATAATTTAATTTATATTATATTTATTGGCCAAGTACCTCTAGCTTTAATCAACTAAACAAAATGGATCTCATCCATATAAGTTCTAAATAAGGAGTTTGAGCCAATTATCCTTTAATAAGAAATTATAAGAGTTTGTAGTTAAAGAATCATCTTATTTGTAATCTAAATTTTAATCAACTCCCATTGGGATTGTATATTGTAAATAAGAATAAATAAACAAAAAGCAAGCCAAGCGCTGAAAAGGAAAAAAAAAAAAAAAAAGAAAAATCTCCCTTCTTCTTATTCGGCGGTGACAGTAAGCAAGAAAATAAATGTGCTAAGTAATCTGTTGTTTGTGAATGGGCGCTTCAGAATCATCTCTTGCGATCTCCCGGGTAAGCCCTAGCCCCAATATCCATGGCCGCTGCTTTCCTTTTGTATTTCATACAATTTATTAAATATTTACTCAGACTCATTCCTCTTTGCAATTTCTGTTTGATTATTGTAATTCTCATTATTTCTGTATCCAATCAAAAAGAATCCGGAGGATGGGATCACCACTGTTTCGGAGCGTACACACGGCGTTGACCCTATTTTACAGAAGCTTCAATCCCTTCAAACTGTGAGCTCCCCACTCCTTTATTGCTATTTTTATATTTATTTTTCATTATTTTTTTTTTGTTTGTGTTGATTAATTTTTACCAATTACCAATTACGTATGTATGTATGTATGTATGTATGTATGTATGTATGTATGTATGTATGTATGTGTGAACAGACGAAGCCGATACTGACGTCAGCCCCTGCAGAGAGTAGCTTGACGGATATCCTCGTCCGAAAACCATTCTCTTCTTCCACTTCTGGTAAAATAAAAAAAAACATTTAATTACTTGTTTTTGGTTGTATTTCTGTAGTGTGGTACTTTAATCAAGCTTGCAAATGCTGGTAATTTTACATGACACTTTATGCGACTTGTCATGAAGAAAGTTAGTCGTAACAACGATAAAAGTTTCCATCTTTTGAGTTCAGATTATACTTGCATAGTTGTTTGTAGTAGAACATGCCCTTGTTTTTTTTTTCTGGTGGTGCAAAGTGCAAAACACAAGGGGTGTGTGGTTTACATGTTTTATTTATTTATTTGATGTTTCGGGCTTTCCCCTTTATTTCTTTTTTCTGTGTGCCTACCTGTTCTATTTACATTATTGATCTACTTGAAATTTGCAATGCTCGCCTAATTCTCGCAGCTTAACATAATTTTGGCTAAGCAGCCTTGGCATTCTAATAGCTTCACTAGGCTGTATTTGAGCTTCTTCAGCTGGTCTATCTTGAGTCCTAGGCATTGTAGAAAAATATTTTAAAATCTTTTATTTTATTTGAGCAGTTCCTTAAGGAGACTAGTGTTGTCGAATTAGGGTACATGTAGACTACTTTCTCAAAGATGGAGTTTGATGCATTTCGGTTGTTCGCCTCATAAGAAAACAGGTTCAATACTAGTATTTGGGAACTCGTGGTGGTAGAAACCTCCAGGATGAATATGATATATATTTGCTTAAATTGTCGATTGAATTTGGTAGTTCAAATGGCTCATTGAAATTTTATGCAGAAAGTCTCTTTAGCTCTTATGTTGTTACTTGTTATTTTGGCATTCGATCTGAAATCCGGGATTCCAAATATGTGGTTAATCTTTGATCTGAGATCATAGTCGAGGAAGTGCAACCTTTGATGTTTTGGATTTTTTTGAGAGTTCATTTATATGTTGACCTCCAAGTATGTATGTAGTCTTTGCTTGGAAATAAGAGTTGGGAGCATAAATCAGTAAGTTGTTTTCAGTTTAAAAAAGATACTCTTTAAGTCAGTAGGAAGGCTCTAGGCATTAGACTGACGCTCAAGACCGATGACACGTGCCTCTGCATTATTTATCATATCACATTCCTGATACACTATATGAGCAATTTGCTTGAAAATATAGGCACTTGTGCTAGCTATATATATCATTTGTTGTCATAATGATGTCATAAACGCATAAATAAAATACCTTTTCTTTCAAGCACATTGTAGTATTGCATATCTATTTGGCAATTTGGACAATCAAATGCTTTTACTCATCTAATTAGCTAGTTTGGTTGACTTTGATATGAGAAAAGTAAAACATAGCCTCAGACACCTGTGTAGCTTATACCATCACTGCTAGAGTGACTACAATCTTTGAACCAGCGGTATCTTACATTATCTATTTTTCTTTGATTTTTAATATCCAAGAAAGCAGATCACGTATCGAATGGGGATATTATGATTGTACCACTAATATTTGGACGAGCTGTTTATGTTTTCTGTCATATGTAGTCATGTAGATGCATATAACAGAAAAAAAGGCATTGGATAAAGGAAACGAATCACTAAAAACCCAATCAAGTAAACAACATTACAGTTGAAACCCTCAACGTACTTTTTGGTATAGCTGATAAATCGACTTTGTTCGGTAGAATTACTGTAAAAATGCACTTGCAAAGCGAAATGTGATATATTGACTCGTGGGCGTGCGAACTATGTTTAATATGTGCCAGAATAGAATTTCTTGTCATTTCTTAATCGATCTGGTTGACTGCAAAATTTATGTATTTCTTTTTAATGATGTATTGACTAGGTTCTGTAAATCCTAATGTGCTACTGGAGCTCTTTTCGACGTATCGCAACTGGCAAGAGGAGAATGTTCAAAATATAAGTAAAAGACAGGTTGGCATTTCCATTCTCATTCATTCGAGTAGGTCATGATCATGTCACGTAATTGACGTAGCAAATCAGTGTAGAATCATATGAATTACCTGACGGTAGACTTATTAACAATATGTTTTTTAATTCTCATAATTTCCATTAAACTTATTTGGCGAATTATGCACATTTATCTAAGACTAGGATCATCGAAACATTGGAATGATCAACTCAAAAGTGTTGATCTAGTAACAGTCTACTAGTATATTTAAATTTGATACAAACTCCTGATGATAAATATTAATAATAGATAAGGCAGTTTTTTCTGTAGAATTATGAAGCGCCATGTCATGTTTTCTTATGTGTTTGCATCCATTGGTTATCTTTAGATCCAGAATAATTGATCCAATTGATTATTGTATGCAGGAAGAGATAGAAAATAAGATAGAAGTAGCTGATGCATTAGCTGTCAAACTTCTCAAACGTTTCAATTACTCTGTCTCAGCAATAAAGACGACATCTAATCATCTATCAGAAGGTAACCCCGCATACATCTTACAACTGTAGTGTCGGTTATTATTAATTTAGAATGGAATGGAGCCATTTTGGTGAGTCATGCATTATATTTATAGGGGTTTCTTTCTTTCTTTCACTATTGTTCCAATGCAGTTTTCTTTGGCCTAATCGAATTGGGATGTACTGATTTTTTAGTTCAGTTAAGGGTAGCAGAAACCTAGTAGGATCGTCTCATTATGAATTTCAAATTTATTAGTGGATATGGTTATTATACTAGTATTGAATAAATGGCATGTTTGTTTTGTAAAAATGTATTACACGCTGAAAAATGTATAGCTTATAGAGAGTAATAATTGCTGCTGCCCTGATAGTGATAATTATCGAAAATGTGCAGTACATGGCTTGCAAGTGGAACTTGGAGAGTTAAAAGGAAGATTAACCGAGGTAATAAGCAACTGTGATGCATTGTGCAAGAGAATTGCTAATGAAGGACCAGAATCACTTCAATCTTCTGTCGAACCATTAACAGCAGCCGCCTCCACTAATCATAAGTCTCTTTTACCATCTTTGCCTTCTTCTCCAGAGGAGGATCATTTATCACAGGAGTCGAGTTAGCCTTCTTTTTTTTTTCTTTTTTTTTTTTTGTACAGTGTTGAAAGAAGTGCACTTAGGTTGAATTGCAATCTTTCGCGTGCCAAACAACCCGACTATACCCCACCAAATTGTACTTAACTATCTGGCAAAGTTGTTTTTATTTATTTCCAAAGGAAAACCAATTGTACTGGTGATTGATTAGTAGTATAGTTGATCTTATTCCAAGTGATTATGCATTTTGATTATTTTATACGATCACATAAGAGTTCACGTTTTTTATTTGAATATGAATTGTCTTGTTTCCATGAGTTCATTGCACATATATTCCCAATCTAAGAAGAAAAGTACGACGCCTATCAAACTTGATATTATTTAGAGATACGAGTACGTTTTGGTGGTTATATGTTATAGCTTTGTGTCGTAATAATGTTGACGAAAAAATGAACCAAATTGCATTGGCAACTTTAGAGATTGGCAGGAAAACATGAACTACATGTACTGTCAGACTTTTGAGCCCACATTTGTTTGGTGTAGATAAATGCACCAACCGACACCGACGGAGTAAGTTTAGGCTTGAATTGAAACCTGAAGTTCAGATCTGATCCCCAGAGATCCAGAAAATAATACATACATTTAATAAAGTGTATTCTATCGTTTTATATTGCAAACTGGAAGTAAACAATCGCATTGCCGACAAAGTACCGTTCGTCATTTATATCGAAATTAGCTGAAAAACTGGGATTGGGGTTGCATATGAATCGTTACAGATACGTCTGCAAATATGTCAGCAATAAATTTTGTAGAAAATATCAGCAATAAATTTTGTAGAAAATGTCAGCTGATTTTAAGTTCACAATCCAGGGAAATTTTTACTACCATTAATTCAACTCAATATTACCGAATATTATAGTGGAAATCAAATTGAAATTCACACTTTCCGAAAAATTCCATTTTCTTTTTCAAGTGTTGTTAATTCCAGTTCCGCTCCAAAAAAATGTAAAAATTTGAATTTTGCAAATTGGAACGAAAAAACTTGTTCCAATCAGAAATTTTCCGACTAGGATTATTAGCAGAATTAGGAAATTTTATTTTTTAATCACCTATAAAATAAAACTATAATAATATGATTGTATTTTTCAGAAGAAAAAAAAAACATCTGAAATTTCGAAAATGTATTCGGGAAATTAAAACCGGAACACAAATAAATCATTATCTAATATGTATTACAATTTCGTAAGAGTAATAATAAAGAAATAATCAGAAATCCGAAGCTTCGGATTTAAGAATGAAATTGTTCAAAATAAAAAAAAAAAAAAAAAAAAAAAAAAAATTGGGCTACAATTTCCATTCCTAGAGAAGATCCAATGAAGTGGAATTACAACTCAAGAAGTACATTCAAGAAAGAAGCATATTAAGCTACAACTCAACTCAACTCAGCAAAAACAAGAAGCCAATTCTTAAAAACTATATAATCAACCAACCAACCAACCAATGTGTGATTGATTAAAAACAACCACATTATATTATTATGCTCTGCCCTCCCTCCTCTCTATAAAATTCCTTCCTTTCTGGTAAATGGTAATAACAATTAAATCAAGAAATTCATTTCAAAAAATGAAGAAATTGATTTCAAGGCTGCTGGTGAGCATCCATGTAACCAGCATCAACAAGCACTTTCTCTCTCTTAGCCAATTCAACATCTTCATCAACCATCATCTTAACCAGCTCTTCAAACCCTACTTTGGGCTTCCATTTCAGCACCTCCCTCGCCTTGCTTGCGTCCCCTTTCAAATTATCGACCTCAGTCGGCCTGAAATACCTCTTATCTATAACCACATGCTCCCTCCAATCTAGACCCACGTACCCGAATGCCATCACCAAGAACTCCTCCACCGTGTGTGATTCCTCAGTGGCCACCACGTAATCGTCCGCCTTCTCCTGCTGCAGCATCAGCCACATTGCCTCCACGTAGTCCCCCGCGAAACCCCAGTCCCTCGACGCCTGAAGATTCCCCAGGAACAGCTTGCTCTGCAGCCCGATCTTGATCCGCCCCACCGCCCGGGTTATCTTCCGGGTCACGAAATTCTCACCTCTCCTGGGGGACTCGTGGTTGAACAGGATCCCGTTGCAGGCGAAGATGCCGTACGCCTCCCGGTAGTTGACGGTGTACCAGTGGGCGGCGACCTTGGAGGCGGCGTAGGGGGAGCGGGGGTGGAAGGGGGTGGTCTCCGACTGGGGAGGGGGTGTGGATCCGAACATCTCGGAGGATCCGGCCTGGTAGTACTTGATGTGGGAGCGGCCGGAGGCGGAGACGTGGGAGCGGACGGCCTCGAGGAGGCGGAGGGCGCCGGTGGCGACGACGTCGGCGGTGTAGTCGGGGATCTCGAAGGAGACGGCGACGTGGGATTGGGCGGCGAGGTTGTAGACCTCGTCGGGGAGGATGGTGTCGAGCCAGCGGCGGAGGGAGGAGGCGTCGGTGAGGTCGGCGTAGTGGAGCTTCATGAGGGCCTTGTTGGCATTGTGAGGGTCGATGTAGATGTGGTTGATCCTCTGTGTGTTGAAGTTTGATGATCGGCGAATCAGTCCGTGTACCTCGTACCCTTTCTCCAGCAGGAATTCTGTTAGGTATGACCCGTCTTGTCCGGTGATTCCTGTGATCAGAGCTATTTTACGGCGGCTCTGTGGGTTTTCATTTCCATTCGCGGCGGCTGAGTTTTCAGATTTAGATTCAGATTCAGATCTCGCGGCGGTGGTGGTGGTGGCCGCCATTGGAGGAGTTAATTAAGAGTTAAAGAGAGGAGGTATTTGAGAAATGGAGAAATGGAGAAATGAAGACTGGAGATTTATTGATGGGGGAATGATGTGTGTTGGGGTTGGGGTTGCAAAATTTAATGATGGGGAAGTTTTCTCTATTCTCTACTCTAATGTACTATTCTTTTTTTTTTTTTCTTAGAACGCATTATTTTATTCATCTAAAGGATTTACATTATATATTTTCAACCAAGCGTCCATTTGATATACCTCCCTAGGGGTGCAAGTTGGAACCGCTTTTCCAATTTCCGTCGGTTCTGATCCGAAAAGTTCTGATTTTGGAACAACTTTTTTCATTCCAACTTCCGAAATTCCGATTTCTAAAATTTTCCGATTTTTTTGGATTGGAATTGGAATTATATAAAATAAATTGGGAATTTCCGATTTCCGATCCGATTTAATTCCGAAATTAATTCCAAAAAATTCCGATTTTTTTTTTGAAAAATACACCTATAAATAGTATATATTATATAATACTTATTTTCCGAAAAAATACACCTATAAGTTTTCTTTTTGGATTTTGACGTAATGCATTGTTGTTAGAAGTTTTATTGGATATTATGTTGTGTTTATTTTTATTTATTTTTTTGAACTGAAATTTCGTAGTTACTTTTATCGACGTGGATGTTCTTATTTTCGAAAAATTATAAACATTTTAGAAAATTTCGGCTAAGTTTTGAAATTTTAAATCTTATATGATTTCTGAAATTCCGAAATTTCCGGGCCTTTTGGAATTGGAATGAATTTTTAGATTCCGAAAATTTTGGATTTGGAATTGGAATTGGAATTGATTTTGCACTTCCGAAGGTTTTTGGAAATTTTCCGGAAATGCTAATTCCGATCCGATCCATCCGATTTTCACTCCTATACATCCCTCATATGAAAAATATATAGAAATAGGTCCACCCTTAAAATTCTTCCTTTGAGTTACCCTGTAAAGATAAAAGTACTATTGTGCCCTTAGACCATCTCCAATGAAGATGGGTATAGTTTGGGGTGGGGTGGTAAAACCACCTCCAATAGATGTGAGTCAAGGAAGTGAGGGTCTGGGTGGGTAGGGGTGGGGATAGGGGAGAGGGAGAAAACCCTTGAGCTGCCCCATTCCAACTCACGTGTTGGAAGGGGGCACGCCTCTTTTTTTTTTCGTTTTTCTTTTTTATTTGTTATACAAGTTAGTTTTTTTTTTCTTTTCTCTTTTTACTTGTTAATTTTTTACTTTTTTATTTTCCTTTTCTTTTGTATTTATTTTTTATATTATCATTATTTTATTTTATTTCAATTATTTAGTTACATAATTTAATATCACATAATTTCAATAAAATCAAACACTTAATTTGTAAATAAAGACTTTTAATATTTTTTTTTCATTTATTTATATTTTATTTTATTATTTATTTTTGAATTATATCTTTATTTTTAATTTTATTATTATTATTATTTTATTTTGTTTCATTTTAATTTTTAATATATTTTTTTATAATTGTAAAAATTAGAAAAAAACAACAAATACGAGTATTTTACTTTTTATCATAAATTTGAAATAACAATATAATTTTAATAAAATCAAACACTTAATTCGTAAATAAAAACTTAAGTAAAATTATTACATATTTCCGTTGTGTCTTGCCCACGCATGAGCTATTAAATCACACTAAATGTTACGATTTACTTCAACCGATCGAATTGTGTGACGACGTCTCATATAATCACTTATGGATATGCCGCTTGTTTCTGGGTTTAAATCTAATTCCCCATTTCATCGTCATCTGACTCAGCATCAGCGTATTCATCTCGTTCGTCTTCCACAATCATATTGTGGAGTACGATACATGTCATCATAATATTTCTTAGGTCCTTCAGATTCCACCCTCTTCCAGGCTGCTTCACTATAGCAAATCGGGCTTGAAGAATTCCAAAAGCTCGTTCAACATCTTTGCGGTATGCTTCTTGCATTTTTTAGAACAACTGTTCTTGATGTGTTCTCGGCTGCTTAATAGATTGAATTAACGTACCCCATTTTGGGTATATGCCATCAGCAAGATAGTATGCCATGTAGTGATCTTTTTCATTTACCTGATAGTGAACTTTTGGGGAAATTCCCTGAACAATGTTGTCGAACAAGGGTGAACGACCCAAGACAGTGATATCGTTTTGTGAACCGGGTACGCCAAAGAAGGCATGCCATATCCAAGTGTCAGATGAAGCCACTGCTTCGAGAATAATTGTGGGTTTATGTTTTCTCCCCAAAAAGCTCCCCTGCCATGTAGTTGGACAATTTTTCCATGTCCAATGCATACAGTCTAGTGAACCGATCATTCCAGGGAACCCGCGTCGTTCCGCTTTGTCAAGTAGCCTTTTCATATCTGCGTTTGTCGGAGCACGAAGGTACTCATCTTTATACAACCGCAATATTGTTTTGCAAAATTCGCGCAAGGTCTCGGTTGCGGCTGTCTCTGCCATATGGATAAGTATTTGAACCACTGGTATTCGGCAACTCAAGAAGCATCAAAAGTTTGCGGTAGCGGAGGAAACCTGGTCGATGAGGTAAATGTTATGATAATAGTATTTTGTATTATTTATATATTTGCATGAAGTATATTAATTTTTAGTTTGTATTTGTAGTATACTCTGGCATTGAGTATCTATCGAAGAAATGCTAAAAAAGCTTTCAACTTGCAACGTTGTTGGGAAGTTGGTAAGGATTGGGTGATGCTAAATGCGCAAGAAGATATGGTGGATGGAATTGAAATGGAGTTATTTCATTCGCAGTCCACATTTCCTTCATCTCAACCAATGAATTCCCCACCAGTTATTCTCCACCACCGTATGTTTTACGGGATGAGCTACCACCAGTGGATACACATACTGACCAACGTAGTAAGAGACCTATCGGATCGAAAAAAGCCCGTAAAGGCAAAGAATAGGCGTCGCCTAGTTCTAATGCGGAATCTAATTATAATAATCAAGTAGAAATACTAGAGGCCGGACGAAAGCTTAGGCATGATCAAAACATTGCAATCCAACAAATGCAAGAAGAACATAGAGTTATGGCAATGGATACAAGTGATTGCACTCCAGGTACAAAAGCATACTGAAAAGTCGAAAAGAAAAGAGATACAAAGGAAACAAATCGCCAAAGACTTATTTGAAAGTTCTTCGGCCCATTTAACGACGACGGATTTAATCCGTTTGATTGATCTCCCTTGTTCGATTTATATGGGTACTATTTTCCTTGTGTCGGCCCACAAGGTTTTTGACGAGGCCTATTCGTTATTTCATAAATATAAATCGAAAAACAACTTTTTGGCCAAAAAAAAAAAAACGAAAAACAATTCCTTGTTCAATTAATTATTAATTTTTGTTTGTAGTAATCGTTATTATCCTAGTTGTTTTCGGATTCTTATTGTATTAATCGGTTTTATCCTTGTTGTTTTCCAAATGTTGTATTAGTGGTTATTATTCTTGTTTTTTTTTTTTCAATTATTGAATTAGTTGAAGATTATTTCTTTTACTTTTATTTGAATATTGTATTATTATAATTAAATTATTATTATTATTATTATTATTATTATTATTATTATTATTATTATTATTATTATTATTATTATTATTATTATTATTACTATTATTATTATTATTATTATTATTATTATTATTATTATTATTATTATTATTATTATTATTATTATTATTATTATTATTATTATGGTTGTTATTATTATTTTATTATTATTATAATGGTGAGAGTGAGAATTGGAAAAAAAGTAATATAAGACCGAACGGTTGGAAACGACGTAGGTAGAGGGAGGGGGAGGGGGAGGGGGAAACCCCCCCCTCTGCATTGGAGATGCTCTTATGTGCAATTATTGTCCAGCTGCATTCAGTATTTTACCAACTGCATTCAGCATTATAGCCAACTGCATTCAACATTTTTGAATCTGCATTTATCATTTCTATAGATTTTTTTAATAAAAAATATAAATGTTTATCTTATTATTATTTTTTATATATATACCCCTTTGTATTTTTTTTTATTTAATTTTTATTTTTTTTATTTTTAAATTTTTAAATTTTTTTATTTTTCATTTTTTTAATTTTTAATTTATTTTTAATTTTTTAATTTTTTTTCAAATGTTTGATATGAAATTGAGTGCACATGACAATAGTATACTACACATGACTAAAGCATACCGCAATCATGTATAGTTAGTTATATATAATCATGTACTGTCTTTTTATCCCAAAATTATGATCGATCGATTATGTAAACCATTGGTTTATATAAAAAAAAACTTTATCTACACCAACAACAAAATTCACAATTTGAATCTTGATACTATAAATCAATTAGTACCAAATAAAAAATTGAAAAAACACTATCACTACTGTACAAAAAATCACAGAGCTTATATATAACTATATATTATCATATGTTACTACACGTGACTATATATGACTACATGTATATGACAACTTGTGACTGTATATGACTACATGTATATGACCACATGTGACTATATATGACTACATGTATATGACCACATGTGACTATATAAGTATAGTCATATATAGTGTAGTTTGTATTTATAGCTTCAAATCCCATTTTTCAACACGCCAACAATTCCAATCTATCGATTGCAAAAGAACTGTTTTGAATTAACGAACACCATGTCCTCTCGGCAAAAACTTATTGCATAGAAGTTATTCGAACACCAAAACTTGTGACAAAAAAATCAAGTTCAATTTAAATATCTACGTTATAAATCAACTCATAACAACAAAATACAGATCGAAAATACACAATCACATGCATATGTTACTACATGTTACTATATATTCCATTTTGAAGGGATGGGGCAATTTGTTCCAAGGGGGCATTTTTTTTTTCTACGGTTGTTTGACTTTTTTCTTTCAAAAATAAGGCATCTAAAACAGGCATTGCTACTTGCGCTTCTTAATGTGCCGCCACATGGCTGTCTTATTTTTCCGCCACGTGTCCGCCAACATTTTTTTTTTCTCCTTTTTTTCCACTTCCCCCTCATCCCTACTTTCCTAGCTTATGAAAATTCTCTCCTCCCATTTTTTTTGCAGTTTATAAATTAAAAAAAATTATATGGATATATATATTTTGTAAAGTTTAATTTTTATTAATTATATACTACATAATAATAAATAATAATCAGATTATAAATCTTTGTCTTAATTAAAAACATAAATACTACAGATAAATGTTTTTTTAATCAGATTACTACAAATATATATTTTTTTTGTAATTATTATTATCTTTAATTAAAAAAATACATGTATAAATCTGATTCTTTATTTATTTATTAAATATATAATTACTAAATTTTAATATAAAACATTTTTTTGCCAATACTGTATATTAATATATTATGCTTTACACTAGAATTTATTAATCATATACTAAAAATTAATAAACAAATAAATAAATAATCAGATTACAATGATATTTTTGAAATAAAATACTTAAATATTACAAGTAGATTTGTTTATCTCACTCTACACCCTTGAAATATACCATTTGATCACTTTGCACAAACGAAACAAATTAATAGCATTTTGCGCCCTCAAAACACAATAAATCATGTATGAGGCATCCCAAATTATTATTTGGGCTAATAAAGGTAATTTAATATTTTTAGTGATATATTTTTAGGATGATAAATGTCAAATCATTTTTTTTATTCTTCAATTATTTTGAAATTATAAAGTGCAAGATTAAAACTACATCTCGTCAACATATTTAAAAATTATATTGTTTATCAAAATAATATTTTATAAAAAAAATTCATTCAGGTATTTCATTATCAACTTATCTGAAAATTATATTTATTCTAAATATTTTTACCTAATATTTCCAACAGTTGGAATAAAAGATCCATCAATTGAATAATTTTACCTCTCTAAGGATATCTCAAAGGAAGATTTTTAAGGGTGAACTATAAATATTTTCATACGAGAAGTGTATATCAAAATTCGAGAGGTGTATATCAAATGGAGTCAACAAATTTCATTAATGATTCAAAAATAATATATTTCGGAAAGGAGAAGAGTCCAACATTTTCATTGAAGATAGAGAAACTGATAGCCAATTGTAGATTGAAAGGAGAGAGTAAAGTTGGACATTGCATTGAATGGTACAAGGACAAAAGGGACCGAAAAAGCTCAGCAGCAAACTAAAACTTTTTGGGAAAAAACAAATACTGGACACGTGGCGGGCATACAATATGCGTCATTTGCAACAGCGCGTCTTCATTATCTGACACTTGTCGCATTCTTAAAAAGCGCAGTTAGAAGTAACGCGTTATTGTAGAAATGAAATACTAGTCAAAAGTATCTTATTTTCGAAAAAAATTGGGCCAATTGCCCTAGAAAAAAAATTGGCCCTTGTTCCAAGTACCCCATCTATTATACTCTAATTTTCTCAATATTACACATTGACTCCAGATTTAAAAAAATATATCACATTAACTCCCATTTAAATATTGAAAAAATAATTTTATTTATGATTTTTTTTTTCCAGCCGATTCTCCGGCGTTGATTTTTTTTTTTTGAAAACTTTTCTTTTTCTAATTTTTTTTCCATTTTGTTTCTTAAAAAAATTATTTTAATTAATATTACTATCTTGGCTACTAAATTACTGCTCCAACAGTAATTTAACTGTCAGTGAGAGCAATTTAATTGTCTGATACAGTAATAATATTGTCTCCGGCGTTGACTTTTTTTTTCTCTAAATTACTGTGTTAACAACAAACTTATTGTCTGAATAGTAATATTGAATACCAAAACAATAATATTATTACTAATATTACTGTCACAAACAATAATATTACTAATATTATTGTCCCAAACAGTAAAATTACTGTTTGGCCCAACGATATTACTATTCGGGACATTAATATTATGAATATTACTTTCCCGAACAGTAATATTACCAGGGGAAATATGCAAGACCCCCTCAAATGGAAAATATTTTAAACTAAACCCAATTGACTTTTAAAGACTTTTGCCTACACCCAAGTTTCATTCTTAATTAGCGAGACCCCCCTACCAGACATGATAAGACTAAAATGCCCTTATGTGGTTAGCTTTTTAACGTGATACAATTTTAGTGCTCTCTCTCTCAATTTCTCTTTTTTTTTTCTTCTTTATGCAGATCTGTAACCTCCGGCGCCCTCCTTCCTCTTTTTCACACCACCGCCGAAGTCCCCTCGCCGCCCTTCATCAGATGCGTGATTTGTACATGGAGATTCCTCTTTTTCGCTATCTCTCTCGATTCTCATTTTTTTTCTCCTTAAGATATGTCCACCACCACCACCATAGCCGCCTCCCCACTCTCTCTCTATCATATATTCATCGTCGTTGTCGTCGCCTCCCCCTCCATTTTCGTTATTTTTTATTTGTTTTTTTTTTTTTTTTCTCTCCAGATCTGACGCAGCAGCATTAACGTGACTATAGTCTAGTTCGAATATGACTATTGTTGATTCGCTCAATTAGTTATTTATTAATTTCTCGTGTTCATTGTCTCTCTCGATTTCTCTCTCTTTACACCACCATCGTCTCCACATAGATTTGTACTCCACCACCACCGCCACCGCTCGTTGCCGCCGCCTCCTCATTCGTTTCCACGTAAGGCTCTTTCTCTCTTTTTCGTTATCTTTATCGATCTCTATGGTGTTTTTTTTTTCTCCAGATTTGTCCACCACCGTCGCCGCCTCTCTCACTCTCTTTCCGTCACCACCACCACCAGCGCCATTGTCGTCGACTCCCCTTCCCTCTCTTTCGTTATTTTTCTTTCTTTATTTATGTATTTTCCGAATTTTTTTTTTTTTTTGAGATCTGAAAATACAGTTTCAGATCTGAACATCAACAGTAACATGACTATACTAGGCCAAAATGCAACACTGGCGACGAAATTTCGCGACGAAATTCATCATGTAGCGACGTTTTTTCGCCGTTAGCGACGATTTAATTTCGTCGCCATATCATTCAAAAATCGTCGCGTACTGCCCCGTCGCAAAGTCAGTGACGAAAATCCAATTGCGTCGCAACGCTTGGCGACGAAACCATCCATTCGTCGCGAAAACCGTATTTTCTGAAAAAATTCATTTTTTTATTGTTAGCGACGGAAAATTAAGTTCAAGTCATCCTTCCAAAACAGCATGCAGTCATTCTCGCACGCATCAATCTTGACGTAACCACACCCCAATTTACCGATGAGCTTCTTAACTTCATAAAAAGAGTCGGGTATATTTAAAAAATCAAGTTTTCTCATTAAGTGAAGGGTTTAAGTAAATGTATTATCACTCATCTTGCCACGAGACTTAATTTTGTAGAACTCCATGACAAAAGAAAGTTTAGTATATACCCGGCATCCATCATAAACGGGGATGCACCACTCTTCAATGAGTGTACGAAAATCATCAGTTTCGGGGTTGGGTTCTTCGTGCAGATCTTCTTGATCGTGATGATGATCGTGATGAAGACACGCATGCAGTAAGTCTTCCATGTTATCACGTACATCAACAGGATCATTTGAAATTGCAACTTCGGGAATTTCTGTATGATTAGTATTGTTCATTTCCTCGCCAATGTATTGTTCTTCGGACTCTCCATGCAGAGTCCATCGGCGTTGCCCATACATCTTATCCCAACCCCTCCAAAGTAGATGTTTATGAACGAATTCACGATCCCCCCATTTACGACACTTACAGTCTCTACATGGACATCTTATTTTATTATCAACGTCACATCTAGCGAAGGCAAAATCTATAAATTCCACACAACCATTTTGATATGCTGCTAACCGACGATCACCTAATAAAACCCAACTCCTATCTTTTGGCATGCTTTAATTAACAAGATTACCTAGAAATTGGGAAGGATCACAATTATTAAAAGCAATTTTTCATAATTTAGCTTTACCTTAGGATGTGATTGTAATTTACCCTAATTTAAAGCAATTTTTCAATATTTTTTCGAAAAGGTTTATTTATTTATTTATATATTTTATAGTCATAATTAGGAGTGGAAATCGGACGGATCGGATCGGATTTGGGTGTTTCGGAAAATTGATTCCGATTCCGATTTTATCGGAATTTTCGGAAAATCGGAAATTTTCGGAAATCTTCATTTTCGGAATTTTTTCGGACATTTTCAGTTATTTTTCGAAAATTTCCAGAATTTTCTCAAAAAAAAAAAAAAAAAAAAAAAAAAAAAAAAAAAGAACCACCGACACAGTAGCAAAGCAGACAAAACTGAAGAAAGAAACATACACACTCACCAAAACACACACACACACAACAGACTCACAAACATAATTCCGAGCAACGGCTTTTCCGAGCAAACACATAATTCCGAGCAACATAAAACCCAAGAACAATTCGCATAATTCCGAGCAACAATAATTCCGAATAAATCGAGCAACAAAGGCTCATCAAATCAACAAAAACAAACAAACACATAATTCCGTCAAAAAACCTAAAAATAGATCGATAATCGAACACCCACGTAATTTTGAACATAAACAAACAAACATTTAAAAAAACATAAAATTACCTTGAAAAAGGAGGAGTAGCGGCAGACGGTGACAACAACAAAGGAGGGCTGTCGGCAACGGCGGAGGGCTGGCGGCGGACGGCTGTCGGCGACGGCAACGGCTGCGATGGCAAAGGATCGGCAGCGGAGATTGGGGGCAACGGCTGGATGACGGCGGCGGCTGGATGACGGCGGCGGGATGACTGTCAGCCACGGCAAAGGCGGGCGGACGGATGTCGGCGACGGGTCAGCAGCAGACGGCGGCGGCGGGCGGATGTCGGCGACGGCAACGTTTGAGAGAGAGGGGGAGAGTTTGAGAGAGAGGGCCGGGGAGATGGAGAGGGGGAGAGTTTGAGAGAGAGGGGAAATAGATATAATTAGGGTCTGATTGAATAATAAGTCAATATTTGCGACGTTTCCAATTTTCGTCTCCAACATATCCGAGAACTAGCGACGAATCGAAGAATACGTCGCTACTAAATTCGAAAAAAAAAATTTGTGCACATTTCTTGCGACGATTTTGTAAATCCGTCGCCGGGATATTAAAAAAAAATTTTTTTACTAAAACAGTGGCGACGTTTTTCCCTTTCCGTCGCCACATATAAATTAATTACAAATAATTGGGTACTACTAGCGACGTTTATGAACAAACGTCGCAAAGTATATTATTTTTTTTTTTTTAAATAATATTTGCGACGATTCCGCCTGTTACGTCGCAACATCTGAAATATAAAATCACAAAATATGTAACGTAGCGACGAAACACTGTTTACGTCGCCAAGAAAAGTAATTTTTTTTTTTTTCGTATTGGCGACGTTTGTATATTTTGCGTCGCTAGCTAGCGACGCTTATCCTGAATCGTCGCTAGGTTTTGAATTAAAACTAGATTTTCCACTTTAAGCGACGATTTAAGCAAAGAAACGTCGCAAACGTGCGACGAACGCATAACCGTCGCGAAAAAAAACGTCGCCAGTCTTGCATTTTGGCCTAGTGATAGTTATATTTATGTATTTTTCGAATATGACTGTAGTCATATTCGAATATGACTATTGTTTAATATGGCTGTAATCATATTCGAATATGTCATATCTTCTCGTTTTCAAGTTGACTGCAAATAACTAGATTCAAATTGTGATTTTTTGTGTGGATGTTGATTTGATTGTTTTCGTAAACAATAGGGAATCTTCGTTGTTTTATATAATTTGGTAAACATGACTATACCACACTATATAATCGGAATTTTTAAGTTGAAAAAGTAAAATACTGCAATATAAAGAAAAAATATGAATACAATTAATATAGTCACGTATAGTGATACTTCAACTATAGTCATATTCGGCGTTGTAAACCTGTCCAGAAAAGAATTTCAATTTTTCGTTTTAAAAAAATTAAAAAATATTTTTATTAAAAAAAGAATATTAAAAAAAAAAAAAAAAAAATGGCTAAATAAATTCCGAAAATAATAAAAAATAAAGAATAAAAAATCAGTTTTTTTATTTGGTAGCATTTTTTAGGAATTTGAAAGCAGATTTTTAGGAATTAGATTATTGTTAGGGAAAGAGAGAAAAAAAGAATAATTAAGATTAATTATGCTAATTGACATAAGGGTAGAATTGAGAATAAAATTTCTAAGGGTTATCACAAAGAAAGATTTAAGGGGTGGACATATCACAATATCTATACGAGAGGTTTATTGCTAATGACCCCATATTACTAATATTACTGTCCCAGACTGTAAGGGCTCTTTGGTTGGTGGGATAAAGAGTGATTGTCAGATTAATCACCCATAATCCGGTATTTGGTGTGAATGATATAAACCCGGTATTGATACAAGGCCCGGTATCCAATCCCCCAAATGAGTGATAACTTATCCCACCCAATAGGTGTGATTAAATTATCCAATAGGGACAATGCTAATGAAAATACAAAAAAAGCCCCCAAATAAAGCCTCATCACATCCACCAAATTACAATTTTCAAAAACATATATAAAAAAACTATTTTTTTATATTAGGTCATGTTTTTATTTTTTTACATTATATAGTTGCGAAAGTCAGATTTTTTTTTTACATTAAGTCAAAAAAAATATTTTCAAAAATTATAGAAATAAAAAATTATAGATTTTTATCCCAAAGCCTAAAATAATAGAATTATTGTAATTACAAATTACAATAATTATTAATAAGGGGTGCATGATAAATTGGGATTGTTTTTTTTTTTTTAAACGTTTTTGTGAGTCAATAAAATTAATTTGACCAAGGGTTGTTTTGTAAATTCAAGAATAATCAATCATAATCATTAAAAGCAAACATCAATTTAAGTTATTCAGTATTAATAATCCTTCATACAAAATGTGATTTTTTTCCCTATTAAATAGTGGTGAATAGTGCAATAATCAATAATCAATCATGTGTTTGTAATCCCATCCTACCAACCAAAAGAGCCCTAATATTATTGCATAAGACAGTAATATTACGGTCGGAGACAGTAATATTACGATCGAAGACAGCAAAATTGTAGGCAAAAACGATAAAATTAATTAATGTAGTTAAATTACTGTCTCAGACAGTTAAATTACTGTTGGAGACAGTAATTTATCAGCCAAGACAATAATATCAATTAAAATATTAAAAAAAAAAAAACGAAATTTCAAAAAAAAAAAAAGAAAAAAACAATTAACAGTTATATTATTGTCTCCAACAGTTAAATTACTGTTGAAAACAATAATTTAGCAGCAAAATATTAAAAAAATAATTTTTTTAAGGAAAAAACAAAATTTTAAAAAGAAAAGAAAAAAGTCAATGCCGGAGACCGGCGGCTGACCGGAGGTCACCAGCGGTGGCTGGTCGAAATTAGAATAATGGTCAATATCGATTAATTGGTATAATTGGAGTAAATTGAGGTGTAAATCATAAAATTGAAATTGAATTAAGTTTCAAGAAATTAATGTTAGAATTTATGTAAAAGTGCTTTTTTAATTTGCAAATAAATTTAAGTGAACTGTGCGCATATTGTACTATATACAAAGATTTTGGTATATAGAGGGCTTCTTTGGTTTGCATTATTAGGCTTGATGGGACAATCAATACCTCTCAGTATGCTGTTTGGTTTGGTAGTTGATCAAATGTTGATAAGTGGGCCCACTGTTTTCATCCCCCATTTGAATTATTAATAGTCAAGCCAAATTCGGCTTGATAGTTTGTCATCAAGTAATCCCATCATTTAAGTCCTTGTGCAATGTCGTTTTTGACCTCAAACAACTTAATTAATAACAAAATCCTTACATATAAATAGCTTTTTCCCTTAGAAAAATCCCTCTCCCCCAACATCGATGAACCCTAATTTTTTGGACGGTAAAGTTTGTTATTCTCCGCCATTTTCAGATTCAGCAAATCTATAACTCAATCTTACAAATACGCATTAGATCTTTACCATATCTTTTGTTAGGAAAACAACACCATTACCAAGTAACTGAAAGTCGTTTGTGTTAGTGAGGTCATTGTTCTTTGCTCCGGTAAATCGGTTTGTTACAGATTTGATTTTCGTGTTCATCATGTCCTAGAAGACAACAGATACGTGAAATCCGCCGTCGAACTCGAGGGTTTCGTCAATTTCCTCGTGAATCTTCTCGATTTCGAGGAGAGCGAAATTCAAGATGAGGCGGCCAAATCGATGTCTTTAATTGCAGGTTTTCTGTCCCACAAGGGTGTTCTAATCGGTGCAGGGGTGATTGCCCCTTTGATAAGGGTTCTAGAATCTGGGAGTGAGTTGGGCAAAGAATTTGCCGCCAGGTGTTTGATGAAAGTCACGGAGAATTCCGATAATGTATGGTCGGTTTCCGCCCACGGCGGAGTGCCTGCCCTGTTGAAGATTTGCACTAGTGATAACAGTAGTGAGAGTGAATTGATTGCTCAGTCTTGTGGGGTGTTGAAAAATCTCGTTCTTGTCGAAGAAATTAAGAAATTTGTGGTCGAGGAAGGAGCCATTGTTGAACTTGTTGAGCTTGCTAGTTCTAAAGATGATATTGTACAAATAGGCTCGCTCGATTTACTGCAAACTATAGCTTATAGAGATTCGTCGATTAGGGAAACGATTATTAAAGAAGGCGGACTTCGAGCATTGGTTCGGATTTTGGATCCAAAATCATCGGTTTCAACAAAGACAAGAGAAGTGGCATTTAGGGGAATTACGAGTATATGTTCCTCGTCGGAAAATTTGATAAGTATACTTATAAATTACTCGTTTATGGATCATATACTTTATTTTCTTCGATATGGCGATATTTCCGTACAAGAATTGGCATTAAAGGCTGCGTTTTGGCTATGTGGAACTTCGGAGGAAGCTAAGAAGTTAATGGGTGATGCAGGGTTTATGACGGTTCTTGTTAAATTTCTCGACTCGAAATCGATTGAAATACGAGAAATTGCAGCTGAGATACTTTCTAGTATTTTGATTAAAATATTATATGACTTTTGTAAGGGTATTTACGGCAATATGGTTTTAATCCCAGCTGATTTCTCTAAATCATGCAAACAAAATGGAAACTGAATAGTCAACATATTATTAGTCATGAGTTAATACAACTAACCAAATGATATGACTAATAACATTCATCATGTTTTTAATCACAGTATTAAATATCTCATCCCACCCTTATTATCATGTCAATCAAACCAAAGAGGCCCAGAAGGTATACCAAAATCATAATTTAGCAGACCATATCAATAGTGGTACCAAACCGAGTCCTACTAATCCTGGGCAGTCCAAGAGACAAGCGCGTGAACCCAATCGACACCCCGTTGCTGAGCTGTTAAAACGACATGGAAAGAAAATCTCTTACCAAAATTGCCGCAGGCACACGCACATACAATCATCGCCTGTGTAGGGTTTCGAGCAACCTGAATTTTGAAGTATTTAGTTTTTGTTGTTTCGAAAAATCACCTGGAGCGGCGCCTGAAAACTCTTCAAGTACTTGCGATCATCACCGTAATTAATTGTAATTTTGGAGCAGGAAAATTGTTTAATTGAATAAGATAAACCTCGCATCATCGTAAAAATGAGGGACTCCGGAAAAAGGGTTAAGCTTTCGCAGGCGCCTGTGTCCAACATACGTAAGGTATATAGCTGCATTCTCTTTCTTAAGTTCGATTTTGATTTTTGTTTTGTTTTGTGAATTCATCTCTTACTTTGAGTTTTGATTTTTGTTCTGTTTCCTCTGATCCTTTATTACTAGATTTTCATGTTTTTGTTTATGACAAAATTAAAACATGTTATAAATTTAAATGAAAAGAAAAGAGCATAAATAAGAATTCTCTGTATCTTTTGGTCTTCAATTGTGTAGTGATCCTGTGAAAAAAATGCATCAAATCTTTTGGTTGTTTGTGGTGGATAAATGAGAATAAAGATGGTTGTTTTAAGATTCATATCAAAGATAAAACAAGAACACGCACATGCATAAACTATGCATAAATGATCACATTTATTACAAGTGTACGTCTTCGCGTATTTGCTTGTAGTATTTATCGCATACTAGCGCGTGGCATAATACGTCAAGAGTTTCTTAAAGCTAAGAAGGGATAAAATATGCCAACATTGCACTCAGTTCATATATCTGGCAGCATTTCGTTCTATTTATAAGTAAATAATTAACTCAAGATGATGTCGCAGTGACTGAAGAAAAAAAAGAAAGAAGAGAAAATAGAGCACATATTTTATATTTAGGTGGTAGAGTACTTGGTTAGGTTTTCCTATAGTTTTTGAATATTCAGTGTTGAGTTTTGAATATTTAGTACACATTTAATTGGCCATTATGAATATTAAGGTTAGTGAGTACGTCCTAGTTTGTTAAGTTGTAAACGATGATTATGGAAATCAAAATTTTAATGCTCCAACTTAACAACCTATGACCTAAATATCACGAAAGAAGTTTATTGTTTCTTTCTCTTTTAAGCTGTAAGATTTCAGCTAGCTATCAGACATTATATTTATGAAGTGACTTTTAGCAAAATACCATTTTGCGTTAGAAGCTCAATTTCACTTACCTCTGATTAAAAAAAAATCTTTCCGTTACTACCCATGCGTGACAACTGTATTAACTATGAGATACTTGATATGAAATTGTTGGTCTCATTGATTATTTCTTACAATTTCATGTCCACTCAATTCTTTAATGTTCATACGTCGTTAGACAAAGTCTTACCTTGATATGAAATTTCTAACCAGTTATTGCGTTGTAGTTGCTAAAGAGGTTTTCATAAGTGCAATATTCTTGTCTAATTACAGTCCTGTATATTATAATTCTTGTATCTAGTGTGTTCAGATAAAATTTATCTGGTTTACAGGTCTTTGACATGTTCGTTTAGTTTTGAGTAGTAGTGTATGTCTTATATCTTTTAGTGAATGGCTAAGAAAAATCTAACATTGTGAAAGAAGGTTACTGTCGTGGTTTATTCTGTTGATATAAGTGTTTGGATGTAGAGATGCAAGGGTTTTGAATTTACTCTAACTTTGGGTTTTTCCGCTTCCGTTTTGTGTTTGTTGGGCCTTAAGTGGAGCACGAGATGAGGTTGTGGATATGAGTTTCCTCTCTATAAATTGTAGTCATTCGTTTCTCTTTTTGTAAATATCGGGTGTTTTTTATTGCTCAAGTGGCAAATCGAGTTACCTCTCCTTATTTTCTGATGCATGTCTAGTGCAATTGGGTTGTCGATTTTATCTTCTTAGGTGCATCAATTGTGGTGTTCTATTTTCAATTTTGTGAAGATTTAGTGTGGGAGCTTGGTTTAATCAGGTTTGGGCCTTTTGGGGATTTAGATTAATGTCACGACCAACTTAACAGTTTTCAGTATTGTCTGGCATATAACGTGGTTTTGTATTTCATTAGGATATAAACGTGGTCAGGTTGAGAAAATGCCAAATTTAACTCGTATGTCTGCGTGGATTTTTGACTCATTAATTGTTCTTGATGTTCTGTTAGTTGAAAAATTAGTTCATTTTGATCATATATTTGTTTTAAAATGGAAAAAGGTGGGGCAATCAAGTTTTTATGTTATTTCCTTGCAATCTATGTCTAGTCTGTAATATATAAAGATGTATTGTTTTCTTAAATGAATCAGGTAAAGAGCAATGCAACAGAAAAACACTCTTCAGAAGTGCATGTTAAACCAAAGATGTCAATTAATCATCTTGCTTGGTACGTTGCATTAAATTCAAAGCCATCGGAACAGAAGAATTCACGAATTCCCCAGATCAAATGGAAATGCCCTCCCAAAGTAAGTTGCATTGAAATGCTATTTTTAGTCTTATCTTAATAATTAGTGATAGGCGTCGTGTCTCATCCGATATGACATGCTAACTTTTATTTATTTATTTTATTTGAATAGTTTTATTTAAATACAAGCTGGTATGTTGCTGCTGGAGAGGGAAGCCAGGAAGCAGAGGCTCAAAAGTTTAGGGAAATAACTGTGCAAGAAATTGTTTATCCTAATCTCTCTAAAGTACCTTCCAGGTACGTTATATGTGCAATAAATGTTCAGTTTTTGGACTTTTTTTCCTTTTTCAACTCGTCCGATCCACCTTTTTTTTTTCCTTCAATTTTCTTGTTGCCCTTATAGTTCACCGGATATGGAAGGAGGTGCAAACACGGATGATAGTGAGATACCGATAATCCCAATCATTCCCATTGAAGCAGAAGCAGGAGAAGCAGAAAATCCATTAGGTACATCACCACTAGTAGAAAATTGCATCGAATCACAACCCCCGAAAGGTCATGACAAATCTTGTGCCGACATATTACAACATGGTCTAGAAAGGGTTGGTACGGAAGTTGCTACTGCTGCTACAATCATGCCAACTGAAGAACAGATGGTTGAACATGTAACTCCACCACCTGTACCAGAAGAAGAAGAAGCAAATACACCATCCTCTGTTTTACCAAGCTTGGCACCTGATGACAAACTACCCGATGGATCAACGGAGGCATTGAGTACGTTGCTCACTTCCAATTCCAGCCCACAAAAAGATAATCAATCTCCTTCGTTGCCTTGCAGTGAAGTCCAAAAAGCAATCAACAAACCAGCAAATAAACAAGGTGATATCCATTCTGCTAGTGAACCAATATGGAAATCAAGAAAGCTGAGTCCCTTAGCAAGATTTTCAAATTCCGTTGTGCCTCCTAACTCGAGACCCAATGAAGAAACCAGATTGGTCGACCAATACACACTACCACCTGGTGTTATTGCTCAGGTAAGACCTCTAATAATGCCTTGCAACTTTAGAACGGGCGAAGAATCGATCGAGGAATTGATGGAGCGATATGCACCACCACCACGTCGTATTGCTCAGGTAAACCAGGTAAGGCATTGCAATTTGAGACCCCAGGAAGAAACAATTGAGCAATTGATTGCAAAATATGGACCAGCACCACATGGTGTTGGTGGGTATGTGCTGCCTCTTAATCCTTCACCGAATATGGGAGGGATTAAGAGAATGATTGATGAATATGGAGTAGCGGATCATGGATGGAGAAATACATCAAATCTTCATGCCTTTCCCAATATGTTGGAGTCGAATTTCAATGCAAATGGTAATTTTCAATTTCCCCTATATCCCCACCTCAGTACTCCCCCCCCTCCACCGGACTTGCACTACAAGTCCACAATCCAGCAACATGGAGAAAGAAGGCACGATAGTCGTCACTTTAGCGAGCCTAGAGGTCATTATTACATGCAAGGACTAGAATTGGGACATAACAGAACCACATCAATTGAAACAAATAAAAAACACGAGAAGAAGGCTTGCATGTATTTCAATAGTCCAAAAGGATGTCGGAATGGTTACAATTGCCTATACGAGCATGACATGTCTAAGCATTCGAGGGATGGTGGGAGTGTTGATGTTCCAGTAGCAAAGAGGATCAAGTGTACACTTCGTGGCCCGGAAAATTGTGCCGGACGGAATTGGTAGCAAACATTTTTGTTTTTGTTTTTTTTTTTTTTTTTTTTTGTTTTTTATACTGGAAATACACATTGAACTCATCCCTAAAAACGGAGTTTACAAAATTTTGATACTTGACAATCCTTCATTAAATACAACACAAAGACCAAACAAACTATTTTTTCTTTCAATAGTTTGTGCTAATTTGCAAGAATTCCAGGCACTTCAGAAAGAATGTTAAATTAATGGAATTTTGATGAAATTTTTGCTGCATTAGTTCTCTCATTTTTGAGGAGATCAAATTCGAAAGAAAAACAAACATTTTATGGGATATACGAGATCCGATATGAAGTGTAATCATAGTATGTAAAAGAAAAAAGATGAGATAAACTACATGACAATGACAAAATTTGTCTAATCATAGACTTGAAAGAAATTGATAGTAAAATTGTCCTGTGACACACACACGACACACACACACACGCACAGGGAGGGAGGGAGGGAGAGAACAGTATGAAATATTAAAATTGGAGCCATAAGTAAGCATTACAGACCGGGTGCTAATAATGCCCTCAATCAGAAGGAGAAGTTGTAGCGTTTAAGTTGTAATGTCTGGCTTGATTTATGTGAATTAACCATCCAGGAATAGAAATAGAAATAGAAGAGGTGTTTGTGTGGGTGTGAAATGGTGAGAATAAATGAATTAGGCTGTTCTCAAAATGATATGAACTCCACTCTCGGTGTCAACAATCTCACTTATCTCTCCAACCTTTAGTGCAAAAGCTGCTTCTTCAAAAGGCTTTTGCATTTGCCCCCTTCCAAATGGACCTGCATTTTTTTTGCATTTTCCCAAATATCAGTCAGTATATTTCAACAATCACTCCATATTTCTCCCAACAACATAAACAACAAACTAAATTCCACATAAAGAGCATTGAAGTAAGCGCATCTCATTCACAAATTTTTCGACAGCTAGATCAAAATGTGTAGAAAACATTACATCAAGGATTCAATCATGTTTATATGAAATACGGGTTTACATTTATGCAAATTTTATTGAACAAGAACCAAGGTTACTCGATGCATACCGATTCCTTCCTTATTTAAAAAAAAAAAAAACAACAAAAACCTAGAATTCCCTTATGCTCATGAAGAAATATTCACAACCACGCACAAAATTCAATGAATGAATATAACTGCATGAGGAAAATAGTAATTTCTTAAGGGATCCAATAAGCTTCAATCTTCTCCTAATAAATTTTGATGAATCATAAAATCATAATTACACATTCCTATCAAATTCCCAAAGTAGATATATCATATCATATAATTAGTGGAAGAATTGACAGCATCTTTAAAGGAATCCCCTGTAAAAATTAATTAATTAATTAATTAAACAAGATCGCAAAAATCACACATAGTTATAAAGTAAAAGCGTCCAAGGGTTTAGAGATGATGCAAATTAAAGAATTGGGAACGGACCGAGATCGCCGCCGCGTTTGGCGGAGCTGCAGTGGGAGTGCTGGGCGGCGAGGTCCTTGAAAGAGGCATCGCCAGACTGGATGTCGCGGCGGAGATCCTGTAGCTGAGAAACGGCTTCTTCGCGAGTGGTGGCGGAGATAACGCGGCCGTCGGGGTCCTTCCACGAGGACTTACGGCGGGAGCCCTGGTGCTTAATCAGAATGTGGGAAGCCTTCACCTTCTCCGACGAGGACATTTTCGTCTTTTTACTGCTGCTGCTGCTTTCCTTGTGCTTGTGCTTGTCCTTGTCCGTGTGGTGGTGGTGGTGGTGGTGGTGGCGGTGGTCGGCTTGATCCGCCGACTTCTTTCTCTTCCGATCGGACTCTATTTTTGCAGATTCAAGGGTTTCTACTTTTGCTTCAGCTGCGATTCCAATGCTCACTGTTGCACAATAATGCTATCTTTCACTACTATTAATATTCCTTTTTTTCCTTTTAATTTTCCTTTGTATTTTTTACAATGGAAACATAAAGTAGGGGGACAACTATTTTAAATCCGAACTTTTGCTTACTTGAATACTACCAAGTTTAAAATCAAAATTGAGTACATATTTATCAGTTTTTTCTTACTTTAATACCAAAATAAAAAGAAAAGTACAAAAACACCCTTTCATATAAAATATCAATTATATCAATTTTTTTTAGAAATTACCTATTCAAAAACCAAAAAAAAAAAAAAATACCCTTTGTTGTAAAAACAAAAAAACCTCCACCATTTCTTCTCCTCTCCAACCCTCACCGCCGCCGCCGCCGCCGCCGCCGCCGCCGAACGCCACCGTACGTGCTCGTAACTGCCGCGACAACCCAATTAAACCCTATCTTTTTCATCTTCTTAAATCCTCCAAAACATCTCCAAATTCAAAAAATCAAAACCTCACAAAACTTATAAAATGTAGTTATAAGACAATAATATGGTAGTATATGTGGAAAGAGAAGCCATTAAGGTAAGTATCGATGTTTTTTTCGAGCTTCGAAGTCGATTTTGAAGTTTTTTTTTTTGAAACCCGTCGGCAATTTTCGACACATACACTACCATATTAAGGGTTTGTTGTGAGATTTTTTAGAAGGGTTTGTTGTGAGGAAGATTTTTTAGAAGGGTTTTTGGGGAGGGAGAAGAAGGAGGTGGAGAAGGAGGGAAATGGTTTTTTTTGAGTTTTTGATTATTTGGTATTTAAGAAAGAAAAATAGTATTTGTAATATTTTTTTGGTTTTAATTTCATTAAGGGTATTAAAGTAATTTACAATTAATTATTATTTTTTATTTTTTTGGTATTCAAGTAAGCAAAAGTTGGGATTTGAAATAGTGATCCCCATAAAGTAGTTGATTGTGACGACCCTATAATTTTAGGGCCAAAATCCCCTACACTCGGTTTATTTGATGTCCAATTCTTTGAAATATATCGGGTGATTATTAAATGTTGAACTATATATAATCAAACACAATCATGTATATGTGTATTTAGTGGAAATTTATTTCACCACGTCACTAGTTAATAATCACCCGATGTATTTTATCGGATGTAGCATCTAAATAGCCCATTCACTCATTGGTGAGGTTGATAGTGGAAACAAAATTTTCGATTTTCGTCAAATTTTGGCCCTTAGGAGGATATAGGCTTAATCCCACTTTGCAACTTTAAACTGGAGCAATTTGGCACTTTACACCCTTGAAAAATAATAATAGCACTTTACCCCCTTAAAACACAATAAATACATCACAATTCACCATGAGTTGAATGATAAAGACAATTTCATTTTTTATTAGTTATTTTCATTTTTAGGGTGCAAAATAAGAAATTAAATTGTTATTTTCTTCAACCTCCAACCTAATTTCGAGCGAAACCAAGTGAGAAATAATAAAAATCACACCGGATAATTTGAAAAGCTATATTTTCTTACAAAATAAAATAACATAAACTTTTAAATTATTCGATTGATGGATTTTTTTTATTTTAAATATTAGGTAGAAATATTTGGAAGAAGATATCATTTTTCAAATTACTTGATAACGAAATAGCTTAACGATTTTTTATTATTATTTCATAAAATATCTTTTTGTGATAAAAAGTATAATTTTTAAATATGTTGAGGAGATGTATTATTATTTTTGCAATTTTATAGTTTCAAAATGATTGATAAATAAAAAAATTGATTTCACATTTGTCCTCTTAAAAAAATGGCACTAAAAATATTAAATCACTTTTTATCTTTAAACATTCATTCGGGTCAAGGTGCATTATGCATAATTTGTTGTGTTTCGAAGGGGCGAAGTGCTATTAATTTGTTCGAGGGTGCAAAGTGATAAAATAGTATATTTAAAGAGTGCAAAGTGATATTAAGCTAAGGATATGTCGTGTATTAAAAAGAAAATATAAAAAAATATGTATAACTTTTCTACCTGCAAGGAGTGGTCTACTTGGTGTAGCAAGAGATTTATTATACTTGAGTTCAAATCTTCGTATTGTTTGCATTCTATTGCATTAGAGCAAAATTCATCAAATGTATTTCAAATGGTCGGGAGTTCTAGTTTTCATTTCCCTTGTATCTTTTAGAATGTCCTATCATTTTTAAAGAATTTTCGGCGAAAGGTCCTTAGTTCCTCCAAGGAGGAAGAAAAACGGGTAATTTACAAGATATCATCAATTCAATTTATAAAATAATTCACCTTATTGGTGTGAGAAAGATCCACGATTACTAAAATCTCCCTGCACTTCTGTTGTCACCGCACTTCTGTTGTCACCTTACATTGTTCCCTTTACATTGTGAATTTTGATGGAATCTTTTTGATTATGTGAAATATTTATCAAAACATACCAATTTTACTCTCAAATAATATTTCATGACGAGGTAATTGTAGTATTTTTTTAATTTTTATTTTTGAATAAAGTATGATTGATTTGTACAAGACATTGTGAATAAGAAGGTTTATTGTAATTTCCATTACTTAAAAGGGCATTAGTAGTGATGTATTGAGTTTTTGACCGTATTACGGGCAAGGTAATAAAAATTGGAAATCGGGTCGGAGGCAGCCAATCCCCGTGACAAACAAAATTAATAACAACATAAGTCAACATGTTGAATTAATAAAGTCAAAATTATTAGACGATCATTAGCAAACCTACATGTCCGCTCAAAACTTGGTAAGAAGCATGTTTCTCAAAATTTGGCACTAGCTCACGAATTTGTGGACCTGTTGGGATCGCAAGTGCCGTTTGGCGACAGGACCCACATACTTCAGTAGTCGATCGGACCGGTGGAGCTAGTAGAACCGCCAGTGAATCCTATCAGGAAAATTGAGCAGCATCAATAGAAGGTGGTCGTATATGATGGCGCGGTGGAGCATGAGGAGGATGGGCTATAGCCTTCGTCTTGCGCACAGAAGCAGTTTGGCGCACACGAGGGTTCTCTGCTAAAAAAATAACTAAACAATAAATACCCTACCAAAAGACATTCACCAACAATTAATTATTTTGTCAACACTAAATTACTTCCATTACTTGAGTCAAATTATACCAAAAAATAAAAGTTCTGACCGAAACATGCTAGTAACTTACAGATTTAAACTAAAAAAATTGGAATACAGAGGAATGCAGGTAAACACTAAAATGTCAAAAAGAAAAAGACAATGACATTAAAAAAGAAAGTTAAACAGAAGAATATCGACATCCAGAGATTGAGTATAACAGTCAAAGAACGACAATAAGATGTTTTTTTTTATCTTCACTCAACATCAGCAAGATGTTGACAAAAGCTGATGAAACTTGACATGTTGATCTGTCGGCCAAGAAAACGACATGCAAATGTCGATCCACCCTACAAAAAAGCGACATTTGCAGCTCGAATTTTTGGGATCGACCATTTTCGGACAATGCATCCATTAAGCCACTAAAACAACGATTCTCCAACATAATGAATCAGATACATGCTCGTGGAGGCTTGTTAATAATATTTCACTACAAGAAAACTAGGTTTTAATAGAATATTTTTATAGCGTTTTGTTAATAAATGCTATAATTAGTTAAAAATTAGGAAAAAGCTATAACACATCGCACACGAGATTTTAAGCGTTTCTCTAAAATTTATTGAAGTCCAAATTTTCTCACCGCTCGTCTATGGTGCACAGACACGGATACGTGGACACGGCGATACGCGGATACGGACACGGTGATACGGCATTTCCAAAAAATTAGGATACGGACACGTGGGGGATACGCGTAAATATAAAAAATATAGGGGTATATTTATAAATAATAAAAATATAGGGGTACATTTATAAATTGTAAAAAATATGTATAAGTCGTCATCTCATAAGAAAACCACTCGCCCTTGTTGCTCGTGTTCTTGATCATCGTCGCATGCTAGACTTTTGGAGTTTCGGGTGGACTCATAAAGAAAACAATGGAAAAGTGTATTAGAGAGAAAATAAAATGCGCATTCTTTTTTATTAGAGCTTTCTCTTACAACATAAGAGAAGTGTCCCAACTTTTTTAAAATTGTGGACACTGCCCGATACGGGTGTCCTACTTTTAGCAAAATTATGACACGGCCCGATACGGGTGTCCGAGAAGTGTCCGGGAGTGTCCGAGTGTCCAGGTATCGGGTACGGGGACTCTTCACCTTCTAGAAGTGTCCGTGCAGCATAGCCGCTCGTCTCTATCGTCCAATTATTCAGACTCCAAAAATCGTTCACTTTCCAGACCTCCACTTCTCTCCAACATCGGCCTTCGATTTGCCGTTTTTCTGATGTGCTCTCTTGTCGGCGCCTTGAATCCCGTCCTATGACGTTTCTGATCAACCATTTCTCTTTTACCCGCTCTCTCTTCACTGACCGGCACCATCTTGCCAGCTTTCTGCTACTTCCAGCCATGTCCGGTAACTCCGACTTTGTATTTCTATATTATCTCGATTTCAGAAAGCCCTAGTTCTTTTTTCTTTTTTTTCTTTCTTTCTCTTTTTTTTAGGAAGTAAGAAAAAAACCACCATTAAGGTTTTCTTCACGAGTCAAAGTTTCAATATAACCTGGGAATTAATGTTTCGATATAACCTGGGAAAATCCCCATAACTCCATATTACTAGAAAACAAAAACTTGTTAACCAAAAAATTGACAAACTACCTACGTCCAAGAGCTTAACTAGGATTGGGTGGGGGGGGGGGGGGGGGGGTGGTTTGGCACGTTATGTTTTTAGCTAAAAATGGACATTTAACTCACCGGTGCACCAATTTAGTACTTTTAGTAAGTACAAGTATGAATGTGTATTTTTTTTTGTTTGGGGGCAAAACGCAAAACCGGCCAAAGTACAGGGGGCAAAATGCACTTAACCCCTATTTTAAATAAAATTTATGAATATTTACTTATTTTTTAATCTTATACCAATACCTCTAAATAAAACTGGGACGTTGTTCTGAATCCATAGCATATCAAATGCAATTCATTATTAGAATAATTTATATCAATTAGATCATTTTTCATGCTTAAATATGATAAAGCTACAATATATATTCTATTTTAACTAAAATTCAGAAATATAAACTTATTTTTCCAATGTATTGGGAACATTAAATTTTTAGCTCAAAAAATGTCAGAGTTCCACTTGTGCAACTCATGAAAATAATTGAGTTGGTTCCTTGGGTCTTTTCAAGGACTTTTCAATCGGGTTCTTCAAGGTTAGATCGGCAATTTACCAGCCCTCATTAGGAGAGTTGGTACCTAACCTTTACTAATAGGGTAAAGGTCTAGGGTTCAGTCCCCCCCTCCCTCCTACTTCCCCTTGTAAATGACTTGACTTTACTAAAAAAAAAAAGGTTAGATCGGCAATTCTTTCAAACTCTGTATAGTGAGATTTTTGTGGCGGCCATCGTAGAGGTGGTGGTTTGAATAACCCCATGTGGTGAACAAAGTGAAAAGGATTATAAAGAAGGAGATGCTGAAACAGAAGAAAGAAGAAAAAAATGATGGGTTTCACAGATAAACTCTGCCCCCATCTCTGATTCTCTTCTTGGCGGTGCTGAGATTGAGTTTCTTGGGTTAAGCCAGGGGTGTGGTTCAGGGTGCAAGAAGAAAACCAAAGAAAAAAAAAAAGAAGTTGAAAAATAGAAAGGGTGGAAAAAAAAAATGGCCAATTTACCCCAACTTAAATCACGTGGGATGCACGAGTTCATTATTCTGGTAATGTTTGGCCAAAAATGGACAATTTCGGCGCCAGTGCAAAAAATTAGTAAGTCCAAGTATGAACGTGCAACTTTTATTTGGAGGGGTAAAACGCAAAATCGGCCAAAGTACAGGGGGCAAAGTGCACTTAAGCCTTAAGATAGTGCAAGTTTTAACCATTTCATTATATATATATATATATATATATATATATATATATATATATATATATATATATATATATATATATATATATATATATATATATATGGTTAATTAGGGAGACCCCTCAAAACACATTTGCATTTCTTCAAGCCCATTTGTTCTTTACATCTTAGCAAGACCCCCTTGATTTTATATTTTAATTAAACATAAATACATTATTTGGTATAACTTCATATTCTATATAAAGTCTACATTTTCTTATGACTCTTTAAAATTTTCTTTATCACGCTCTTCACAACTCTCTCTCTCTCTCTCTCTCTCTCTCTCTCTCTCTCTCTCTCTCTCTCTCTCTCTCTCTCTCTCTCTCTCTCTCTCTCTCTCTCTCTCTCTCTCCTCATCGGGTAATCTCTGATCGGAGGCGAAAATCAAAAAACCAATCATCTGCTGCGTTAGGTCGGTGGCTAGGGCTTGCCAGGCTGTGATGAAATCTCCGGCGACGGAAACCATCTGAAAGTCTTCCACAAAGGTGCTTTTCCATGGACGATATTGTTCCACTTGAAATCCACGACGTTTCTTAGTAAGACTACCTCTATTCCGGCAATGACGTGATGGTGTGATCTAGATATCCGCGGATGAGGTGGTACAACGCGATTGGTGGTGTTTTTGTACTGTTTTTCGCGCAACAATGTTTATATTTTTGGGAGACGGCTATAAGGTTTGGTATTGGTTGTTATATAGGTTTTGGTGGCGTCGATGGTTTTGACACGACAAGGCTAGGATTTGGTATCAGTTGCAGCCCTTTTCTTACAATTTAGTTGCACAGTATAAGATAATTTATTCTTTTGTAGTTGATTTCGATAAGTAGTAGTTGATTTCAATGATTTTTGTAGTTGATTCCACTATTTTCGTAGTAGATTCCGATAATATTGTAGTTGATTTCGATGATTTTGTAGTTGTTTTTGATGAATTTTTAGTTATTTTCGGTAAATTGTAGTGGATTAAAATAAATTGTAGCTTATAGTTGGTTGCTAAATATTGTAGTTGGATTGAACTGTTTTTATAGTTGTGTTTGTTATATATTGTAGTCGTGTTATAATTTTATAGTTGATTACTGAAATTTGTAGTCGATTACAATTTACTAATTGTAGTTGATTATTGTAAATTTTAGTTGTTTACGATATGGTTAATCTGCAAGGGAAAAAACAACAAATTGATTAAATAAATGAATTTATTAAAAAGAAAAAAGAAAAATGTAGATAAATAATGATATATAAATAGTGGGTAAGAGGGCTGGAAAATTGGAATAATGTAATGGTAAAATGAGGTTACGAGAAGTTAGGGGTGTCTCAATTGTAAATAACAAAGCGGGTTTAGTTCTATTAAAACAAACATTGAGGGGTCTCGCTATTAGACCCACATAAATAAAACCTAATGCATGCAAACTAAAGCAAATAAGCATAAATACTTGTTTTTTCATCCCCAAACTTAAACTTTTTGTTGCCCTCAACGAAATTAGAACAAAGTTCAAGGATAGAAAGCATATGATTTAGTCGGAATCGTCGTCATCGGGGTGTGAGAATTTATGCGGGAATTTTTTTTATTTCCTTCTTTTAAGACGTCCGATCTGCCTTTCAGACGGCCGTCGCAGATGTTGTGCTAGGATTCGAATGGCCGTCTCACAATACGTAGGTTGATTTTGGGAATCTGGATTTCGGACGGCTGTTTGGGTTTTGAACTAAAATCCGGACGACCGTCTTAAATTACGTAAGTTAGGCTTTCGGCTTCAGGATTTCGGATGGCCGTCTGAGATTTTGAACTAAAACTCGGACGACCATCTGAAAAGCTATAAGTTGGGTTCTGTCTCCCTTGAACTAGGACGACCGTCTGGATTTTCCCTTGTATTTTTGGACGGCCGTTTGGAGCCCCTAATTGCAATTTCGACCCTGAATAAAAAAATCAAATTCATTAATTAGAATGCATGCCTATGAAAATAAAAACACAACATAAAATTAAAGAACAAATACAAAAACAATAAAGCTCGGGTTGCCTCTCGAGAAGCGCTAAGTTTAGAGTCTTCTGCCGGACGTTGCTTCTCTATTGTCAAGCTGAAGTGACCGAAGTCACTTGGCAATCTTTACTCGCTTCCCGATAAGCTTTGAGATGGCTTCCTTTCACTTTGAACGTGCGATCCGAGTCACGGTCTTTTATCTTGACTACTTAATGAGGAAGAATTTCTTGGACTATGAACCGTACCGACCACCTTGATTTGAGCTTGCTTGGGAATAATTGCACAATGACACCAATTGTCCTTCGTGAAATTTTCGTTTGATTCTATCCTTACGACCCCAATATCTCGTGGCTTGTTTGGCTCTTTGGGTGGCAACATCCGTTTCTTCGCACTCTCATTGCTGTTAACACCCCAACTCATAGGACCATGCTTTGGAAGAATTGTGGTTGAGTCTACAAAACAAACTTGCTCATGTATGCTCTTGTTTCTGCCATCGTCTCATGCACTCAAAGACGCTTCCTAAGGGTTCAAGATCAAAACCTCACAGTTTTCAAGATTTGTAAAATCCATAATATCAATAGCAAAACAATCATTGTTATCATCACATGGATTTTTATTTTCACTAAAAACATTAAATTTTATCGTTTGATCATGCACCGTCATCGTAAAATAACTGCTAGCACAATCAATTAGAGTTCTAGACGTAGCTAAAAAGGGTCTCCCTACAATTAGAGGTATCTCCATATCCTCATCCATATCAAGTACAAGAAACTCAATAGGGAAGATAAGTTTATCAACTTTTACTAGCACATTCTCTAAAATATCATTTGGGTAAACTAAAGACCTATCGGCTAATTAAAGAATTATAGCTGTAGGTTCAGTCTCTCCTAACCCAAGACTTTTATAAGTAAAATAAGGCATAAAATTAATGCTAGCGCCTAAATCGATAAGCGACCTAAATTTTTTACCTCCTATAGTACAAGCGATAGTAAACTTACCTGAGTCGCCGAGTTTCTGTGGAAGGGGCCGAGTAAGAATTGCACTGCATTGCTCGGTGAGTTGGATCAGGTCGTTCCCGTGCAATGTCCTCCCCTTAGTCACGAGGTCCTTGAGGAATTTCACCCCCTTTGGCATCTTTTGAAGTGCTTCGATGAATGGCATATTTATGTGAATTTCCTTCAACTTGTCCAAAAAGCTTTGGTATTCGGCATCGAGCTTTTTCTTTAAAAGTTTTTGAGGATATGGAATTGGTGGGGCCCATGCAATCACAGTTGATGGTGGTTTTTCTTGAATTGCTTTTTTTTTCTCAAGCTCTCTCGGTTTCTCGATTATCGTGTCTCTCTTCTCTTTTCGTGGGGTTTTCTCCAATTTCTTGTCGTTTTCAGGGTGACTGCTTGGCAAGTTTCGGCCTCGATCTTTTTCTTTTGCAATCTTTGGGGTTATGGGATTGGTGCATCCCTTTCGTCTACAGTGAATTGTGACTTTCTTTGAATTTCTTCTTTCTTCTCGATCTTTAAATCGATGGCTTGGCAAGTCTCAAACTTCTGCTTTGGAGGGTCTTCCGTATTTGATGGCAATGCTGCTGCTAGACGCTTTTGTTGATTCGATGCTAGTTGTGCCATTTGAGTTTCTAAGTTGCGCAACGAGGCTTGAGTGGCGGTCATAATTGGGCTAATACCTCATCAATGTGTGAATTTTGGGCCGGTGGATAGTTGCCTTGATAGCTTTGTTGAGGATGGGCTTGATTTTGGAATTCACCTTGAGGTCTTTGGTACCCTTGGCCTTGTTGATTTCCTCCGTATTGCCTTTGTGATCGTCACCCTTGATTTTGGATTAGCCGAGGTGCATTGTTGACGTAGTTGAGTGATTCCACATCTTGTTGGCATTGGACCGTGTAGTGATTTCCCCCGCAAATTTCACAACATGGAGAATCCACGACTTGGACTTGCTGTGGTTGGTTTGCCTTGATGTGCTGTAAAAGGAGCTGATTCTGTTGAGCAATTTGGGTCACTTGAGCTGGAAGGGCCGTAATTGCATATAATTCCAAAACTCCGGGAACCTTGTTGTCTCCATTAATTGTCCTTTCGCTTGATTTGTCAAACCTGTTATGCGCAATCTGATCCAACATAATAAAGGCATTAAGTATAGATTGACTCATAAAATTACCTCCAGTTGATGCATCTAATACGGTTCTCGCATTCTCAATAATTTCTTGGTAAAAGATGTGGATTTGCCGCCATTTCTCCACTCCGTGAGTTGGGCAGTGCCTCAAAAGGGTTTTAAATCTCTCCCACGCATCGAATAATGCTTCCTCTTGATCTTGGACGAAATTATGAATTTCCCGTCGTATTCGTTCATCATTCTCTAGTGAGTTGTAAACTTTCATGAAAATTTTTAGGACTTGAGACCATGACCAGATAGAGTGATGGGCTTGGGACATCAACCACTGTCGAGCTCTCCCTTGTAGGGAGTGTTTTGACGAGAATTAATTGGAGCGTCTCTTGGGAAATCCATTTTGACGATGGGAGTTACAGGTATCAAGAAAATTGACAATGTGAAGATTCAGATATTCACCTGCCAATCCACTAAATAACCCGTTATTTTGGAGCATTGTCAAGAGGCCTTGCTTGATCTCAAAATTATGTTCCTTGATGGGTGGATACTGGATGATTTTTATAAGGTGGAAAAAATTGGGAAAAATGCAGTTTCCTTGCAACTTTAGGAAGTTGCTTTACTGCGCAGTCTTTCCTTCTCGGATGTTTGACTTCTCCAATTTTGTCCACCTTTTCTTCTAAATTGTAGTTTTGACCCACAACTTATTCAATTCTTCATTTTGTGCCTGAAACACAATAAATCAAAACGTTAAGCACCAATTATCAATAAAATATACTAAAATCTCCAATTAAAAGATGTGTTAAAGTGTAAAAATATACACTTACAGCACACAACCCCTTGTGTAATGTCTAATTGTCGGATAAGTTCTCATATTAAAAAAAATTAGCAATCACCCCCCCCCCCCCCATGTTTCATTTATTTAGCCCACCGCCTCTTGAACGAGATAAATCCGTTGACTTGAAAGGAAATGACCAAACTACCCCGAGTTAAATATACAAATAAATAAAATATATCTGAAATGTTAATTGTCGTTTTCAATTTTACTAATGTCGTTTTGACTTCGAACCTGATTTTGACATATTACTATTTTGACTTTGGCAATATTCGAAACACGAGAACTGTAGTCCTTTGGGTTATCTTTCTAATCCAACTTAAATCCGCTAGATTGGATGACGTTTGACAAAGTTATGCATGAATGAGTCATATTTTGAATTTTAGATACCTCAATACATCAAAGTTGTGGCATGTATCCATTGATTCATGTATATCTTTCTCGTCTGACATCCAATTTTCGTGATTCAAGTTGGATTAGAAAACTAACTCAGAATACTACAAATTCTCTTTTTCGGGTTTTGCAAAATTTGGAATTAAAAATGATCAAAATCACGTTTGAAGTGGTAACGGTATTATTAAAGCTCGAACGACATTTATCACATCCCTTAAATCATTAATAAATAAAAATAAAAATAAAATTAAAATAACTCATTAAGTTCCACGTGGAACCCTTCCTCCACAACAAAAAGTTAAAAAAAAAAACACATAGATGAGAGAAGTTTGTCTTCCCTGTTCTTCCTCTGCAACCTGCATCTTCATCTCTGCCGACTTGTCATCTTCATCTCTCTGACGCCATGCTCCATCTCCCCTATCAACCATCTACGCGACCGTCTTCTTCTTTGCTCCGCCATCTCTCATTTTTAAGTGAAGAATGTGATTCTAAATAGATGCTGTCCCGAAAAGGAATCCAAGCGTCTCTCTACTCCATCAAAATCTGACACCATACACACACCGACACCAGCCAAAGATGACCCTCCATTAGCCCCGTCCTCTTCCACTTCATCGGCACTCGCGTCCGCCTAATAATCTGGCATTGGACGCGGACACTAGATCGCAATGCTTATCTGTTCTTGTGAATTCAAATGTGAAAATGGATTTTAGGGATTCTCCTTCTCAATCTCATTGGCTCGCGGGGAAAGTGAAGATGAAGATAATTGCGGTAATGGTGTTGGTTTATTTTGGGAGAAGAGTGGTTTTTAAAAATGTTGAAGACTGAATTGAAATTTTCATAAACTTCAATTTGGGGCTTATGACTCGAGGTAAATCTGTAATTTTCGAATTTTCCAATTCAAAAGGTGTAAAAACATTAATTTATGGTAAAAAAAAAACTCAACAGAGGGTAAAAGGCCTAAACATTAAATTTTTTAGCGAGTGAGATGCACACTCCGTTAACTTTTAACGGCTAGACTGACGGCCGCTACATTGTGCACACCACAGAGGGTAAAAGGCCTAAATTGATATGACAGGGGGTTAAGTGCAACAAGTTGAAACCACAGGGGGTAAAGTGCTATTTAACCTTGAAAAAAAACATTTCAAATTATGAACACCATCAAATTCCAAACTGCATACTAAAAACATGAACATGTAAAAATTTAAAAAAATAAATTAGATATTAAAATTTCAAATTGCATCATTACCAATTTAAATATAAAATATACTGGCTCACCAAGTTATACTACATCGATTCTGAACAACATAAAGTATTGTGTCGAATACAACTAAGACATCATAAATTTGTCGAATACACTCTTTGTTACACACTTAACGAGATGCCAGCCAATTGTTGTACATGTTCAACGCCAAAGTATCTCTCCAATCTGTCGATTGTTGTGAGGCCTCTACGTTCTCGGTGACATCATCTTCTTGGTATTCATGGTTATTTTGAGTTTGCACTACAACCCTAGCTTCCTCGGAATCACGATCATTATTAGCATGTATGAAGTTGTGTTGTCATTATAATATGGTTTATTTATTTGATTGGATAGTGCATTGCACTCCTAATTATGCACAATCTTGATTTTTAGTAGACTAAATGACAGCTCAATGATGTTACGTGCTTTTTCATGTTTTAAATTAAAAAAATCTTTGTGATTTTTAGGGACATTGGCTGAAGTACCAAACTCCTGAAGATGGCATCTAAGACCTTTGTACGGCGCTAAAAAACCATCGCCATAGGTATACCCAAAATCGACCAACTAGTGGTTCCCTTGGAACATTTGTAATTAAGGTGGTTGTTAATAGTTACTGCACAAGAGTAATTAATGGAAAAAGAAAAAGTTCTACGTAAACTGTGAATATAATCTAGTCATACCAATAGGCACTTTTAAACCATTTTGTCTTGTAACTGCGACACGAAGAATCCAACTATCGGCGGCAAATCCTTTCCAACCAGTTAAGAGGAATATAAAATTCATGTTGGTATCGCAAACTGCGAGGACATTGATTGAAATATCTCCCTTTCTATTTTTGTAACGTGGTTGTCAGCCTTTGCAATTCTAGCAGCTACGTATGTTCCATCTAAAGCACCTAAGGCATCCTATTATTGAATAAATGTGAAAATCATTAGGGTTGAATGGTTAATATATTATTTATTGTATGTACAAGTATTACCTTTCGTTTAACAAAAGAAAATTAAATTTTACCTCAGAGTATGAAAATCTCTCGTCATCACAATCATCATCTACAGGTTGAGGATTGATGAGAAGTAATGAGTATAGTTTCAACAATGCTTTACGAACTTGGTTAAAGTATTTGCTTATGGTGTACCTGGACCGTAGAAAAGTAGTTTGACAAACTACGTTTTTCTTGTGATTCACTAAAATGAAGAAAAAAATTGCAACTTGTTCTTCAACAACAACACTTCTTATCAGCAAAAACCCACCCAATATCCTCTCGAAAGTAGCACAAACGTTCAAATGTGTCCATATTCATTCGAAGGTTATTTCTACAATTGTTGTCTTGTGTACTTTTTACAAACCTCGGATTTTTTTTGTAGGGTTATGACTTTAGTTTTCAGACTGTACCTAGTAGGGCCATTTGTGGTATACCATAACCGATGACGTCTAATTCAAGCCCACACTTCAATGAACAAAATTAGAAACATTTTTATGTCAAATAAAACTTCAGTTAGAATAACAACAATCTCCTCATCTTCGTACGGCATGTTCGTAAATCATAAACTACAATTCAATGCAGTAAATATTACAACAAGCAAAAGGTACATACAAAAGCAAGATATTAAGAACTCAATGCAGTAAATATTAGAGAAAACATGATAGTGGAAACATGAAGGTGGAAAACAAAGTTGTTCCAACTGGATGAGTTGACAAGTGACATAGTGCAATAACTATCGAAGTTGAAGTTTACGTCTTCTGGGGGCAATTTTTTTTATGGTGTTGGTTTAGAAAAGAGTTTTTAAAATGGTGTAGTTTTGGAGGGTGTAAACGAATTGGGGTTGAGCGCCACCCCCCACGGCGGCACCGCCAGGAGGCGGCACCACCAACGGCGGCACCGGCTGGAGGTGCCACCTCCAACGGCGGCACCAGAAGGAGACGCCACCACTAGTGGCGTCTTCTGTCTATTTTTTAAATTTTTATATTTTAATATTTTCTATTTTTTAATTGTTTTTTATAAAATAAAACAATTCCAACTAAATTCATTAGTTTGATGTTAGTATTAAATTTATTAGATTTTATATATTTTATCCATTAGTATTAAATTAATTATTGCATATTTTTATCTAATTAACACAATAAAATAGTGTACAATCTTAGTAGACAAAAATAAAAAGGAGTTGTTTCTGACTTATTAGGTTGGGCCAACTTACACAGGTGACATTTGTTTATGCATACTTATTTGACTTATATCTTTTAGACATTGATTCTTTTTTATGGCACTTTATCATGGAAATCTTATCACTTGAAGCGCTAAGGTTAGGTGTCGGTTAATAAAATTTAAATATTCATCAATGTATATTACATGATCTCACTACTGCATATTACGAAATTCACGAGCCACTTATCTTAGAAAATCCAATATTATTTCAAGAAAAAATACTTTAATTTGTCATGAAAACTTCATCACTTCAATATTGTCCAATTGATTAGTTAGGCTTGCTAGTTTGGGACTGACATTTATTTACGTGTTCATACTAACTTTTGTGTTATATCTTTATGAGATCCATTAGTATTGTTTTTCAAACAGTTTCTCATAAAAGCCCCCTCACTTTCACAAATAAAGAAGAGCTAGGATTATACACATATTTAAGGGCTCATCAATTGTAAATTACCTTGTCTCACCATTGTATATTATGAAATTAATGAGCATCTTATCTTACGACATCCAATCCTATTTCAAGGAAATCTATTGTAATAAATAATTCACGTCAGAAAAAAATATTTAGCATAAACTGAATATTATACATACACATAGACACACATAGTGTTTTGCTAGTAATTTTTCTTATGATAATTAAGGTTACAAGCTGTATCAATGACATAACCTTGGTTCAAGACCCTAAATCCCCCAGCTTTTTGTCACGTTGTTCGAGTATAACCAACTTCATCGTATATTGTTCATTTTACATATCCAAACTTTATCCTATATTCTACAAACCAAACGAAAGATGTTGTGCTTATGCTAAAAAGACTGATCTAGTATTCTTTTGCAAGAGATTGATGACAAAGTATGATCTGATATATAAGCCTACTAAAGTGGTGGACCTTGGAATATATTGTCGCAATCGACTTCCCAAGGGTACAAAATGTGGAAGTAAGTTTTTGGTTTACAATTATTTGAACCTAATTATTTCGTTCATAAATAATATATGATTCACTGTGCATGTTATTAAATAGGTAAAATAGTTGAGACATTTATTTATTACTAGTGTAAATGCATAATTCATAGAAACCATGTTACATTTAGAAAATTGTTATTACTATCGGATAATAACTATAGAAATTTGATATAAACTATTTTAGATAAAGATAATAACCGTTAAGATTTTTAACTACGATAGCTAGCTGAATAAAGTGAAAGTCGTGTTTAATTAATTAGTTGAAAAAATAATCATAAATAGAAGTCAATTTGGAATACTCAATAGTTTTAAAATTATTTTATAAATAAGTGATAATGAAGATTTAATTAGTTTTAGTAAAGTATTATAAAATGAGAGTGGAATAGGTCAAAATAAAAATAAGTTTACAATACAAAATGGTAAAAATAATAAAAGGGATAGTTTTGACATTTATGTTCTCTAATGCAGATATTACAGCGTGGTGATGAAGCGGATGAATTATTCACAAATTCTTCTCAGGCATCCACCAAGAAAGGACATGTAGTTTAATAATTGTTATTATAATAATTAATAAATAATTAGACAATCATTTGTAACAGGTGATAGTACATATCTCTTCTTGTCATTTTTTTTTTTTTTTTTTTTTTTTTAATAATGTCTTCTTGCCTTTAATTACTCTTGCATATTTATCTTTTGTACTGTTAATAGAAAATAAAACTTGTTATGGTAAAATAACGCGTATCATATCAAATAGTCATACAAATGTGTCAACATAATTTTCGGTATATAATTTAAAGGACAAAATGCACTTCAACCCCCTAGAAATTTCTAGTTTTTGCACATTCCACCATATAAATTTAAAACTGAGATTCTCCCTCTTCCAAATTTTGTTATAGTTGCACTCTACCCTCAAATGGGACTTTCCGCCGTATTTTTCACTGTTTTTTCATATCTCCGTCAACTTGAAGGGCATTTTTGTCATTTTACCAATCCCAGCCAAATACTATAATTGCTCTGGTACCGGTACAATTCCGGCCAATTTATTATGCATAAACATCTCTCTCAGAAGGAGTGGCCCAACTCTATTGGCCCCGCCGTCGAAATCTGCACTTCATTCTTTCCACAGTGCGCTGGTGGCCACATGTAAATCTCCGAGAAGCTTAATGAGGCACGCAATTTCATGCCGGCCACCGCCATTTGGGTTGTAATGCCAGCAGTGCCGACCACATTCGTTTCGGACAGCACATTCTAAATGCTCCATGCATGTGACCACTCCCGATGGCGGCGCGGCAACACCCCCTCATCCTCCGAGGCAGCCCAAATGTGCGTGTTCGCCAACCCCCACGGCGACGACGCCGGAGGAAACACGGTGCAGGCGCCACTGCATTTTATGCCGAGGTTCAATTACCGGCAACTTCGATTTCCAAGGCAAAAGATCCAATCCATTGCAGCTTCGATCGATATTGATGCAGTAGCAAATACGAAGCCCATCTCAGCATCTAGGATTTTAACAATATTAATAATTGGGTGAAATTGGTGAAAGAACAAAATTGCCTTTCAAGTTGACATATATATGAAAAATCCAGTGAAACATACTTCGGAAAATCCCATTTGGGGCAAAGTGCAACTATCACAAACTTTGGAAAGGGGGAGGGTCTCATTTTTTAATTTCTAAGGGGCAAAGTGCGAAAAGTAAAAATTTCTAGGGGCGAAGTGCATTTTATCCTAATTTAAATGAGTAATATTTCACTAATCGTCTTATAAACGAGGGGCTCCTTGATCCAATGGTGAGACCAGGAATTTGTTACGGGTGGACTTAAATTTCGGGGGTTCGGGGCTAACGCAGTGAAAAAAATTTAGGACTTTCTTGTGACAAATACATAAAATCGGAAAATAACAAATAAAAAAGAAACAAAATTAAGAGATTTTTTTTCATATATTTATATTTTGGGTGGGCTAATTTAAAAAAAAAATGGGTGAGCTAAATAGATATATATCTATAATATAGGGAAAATTATAAAATGACAGTGGGCTTGAGTCCACCCTTGACTACCCCTACTTTGATCTCACCTCCTCATATAACTTAGTAATAGGGATAAGTCAATTTTAAACCCAAGAAATCCCCTTCACTTGCAAACTCCAAACATGTTCCCAAAAATATTCATTCGAAAATTTAAAAAAAAAAAGATGTATCTCTCCCAAAAATAACCCCACCCAGATCTCATGATCACTTCCCAAAATATCTGAAAAATGTCACGATATATTATGTTTGGAATATATTGGGGATGTTTGGTTATGTTTCCAATCGGAATTTCTAGTTTTCAAAATTTCTGATGGAAAAAGTAGATTATTGGTTTTTGTGTAGAAAATGAGAATATGTTTGGATGAAGGGGTATTTTTAGTTTTAGGGTAAATAGCATTAAACCACCTAAACTTTTTGAGTTTTTGCGGATCACCACCTGAACAATTTTTTTTTGCACAACTTCACCTATACTCAATTAATTGTGCCACTTTACCCTTTTTTGCCGGTTTGCAGGTCAAAATGACCGGTTCTCAACCCATGTGCGTCGCACATGACAAATCCAAGGCTATTGACGTCTTTTCCATTTTTAAAATTGAATAAATGTTAAATAGAATAAATAAAAAAAAAAAAGAAAAAAAAGAAAAAAAAAACAACAAAGGTCTTCGTCTTGTTCACCAGCCCACCATAGCTACTACTGCTGCAATTTTATTTCCCCTAAAATTACAGAGAGGTCAGAATACATACCAAGAACGGAAGAAGGGGAATCAAAGTCGGAAAAGCCACCATACAAGCACGGAGATGATTCCTTCATCTTTGACACAGGCTCTTCATCATTCACTTTCCGTGCATCAATTTAATACAAAAAAAGATATCTCATTTTCCTCAAACAAAAACGAAATTCTTAATTTAAATACATACAAGGAAATAAAAATACCTTGAACAGGCGGAGAAGGAGTACCGAAGTCAAATCGGGGAACATCGTCAAATCTCTCATTGGGCTTTACCGTTGATTGGATTACATCATCGACTAAGGTTTCCAAAAATCAAACGCCAAAAAAATAGAAATAAAAATTAGGGCAAGGATAAACTCGCGTATATAACTACAGATATGCATATATATACATGAGAAATTTTAAAATTTTACCTGGTTTTGGTTTGGGTTTATTAGGTTGAGAAGCAGAGAGGTCGACGAGATATCGGCTGTGAAGCTGATTGAGGCTCATCGTCGGCTTCCTATAGCCGTCCGCCATTGACGATCTTCTGGTATTGTCAGAGTGGATTTTGGGCAAGGGTTTCCTCTCACTTTTGTTCTTCAGAGTGGTAGCCGTCCGCCATTGACGTCCACCACCACATCTTCTTCAGATCTGCCGCCATCTTGACTGAAATTGGACCTAAAATTAGGTCTAAAATGTTCATTTAATTTCCCCATTTCCCCGATTGAGGTTATATGAACACTATTTTCTCTCGATTTCTTCCTCCGAATCGACTAGATCTTCTTCCAACGAAGATTCTCACAATTGAGGCCGCCCCATGCCGCGGCGAAGGTGTGCGGCGCTCTGCCGTGAGATCGGGTGTGCGAAGGTGGGCGGTGGGTGGTGAGATTGGTGCGACGGCAGTGGTAATCCTTGAAATTGCAGAAGCGAGAAAGTGTTTATGTCCGTGGTGGTTTGTTCGGAGTTTTCGGGCCATGGGTTCAAAATCCAGGCTGAGTTGCTGGGAACAAGATGACGTTTTACTTTTTCTTTTTATTTTTTTAATTATTCTATTTAAGAAAATTCCATTTCAAAAAACAAAAATAAAATAAAATAAATAAATTAAAATTAACATTTATTCCATTTTAAAATGGAAAAGACGTTAATAGCCTTGGATTTATCATGTGCAACGCACATGAGTTGAGAACCGGTCATTTTGACCTGCAAACCGGCAAAAAAGGGTAAAGTGGCACAATTAATTGAGTATAGGTGAAGTTGTGCAAAAAAAAATTGTTCAGGTGGTGATCCGCAAAAACTCAAAAAGTTTAGGTGGTTTAATGCTATTTACCCTTAGTTTTATGTAGATGTAGAAATGGGAATATGTTTGGTTTTGGTGAATTTTCTCTACGAAAGTACGTGCAAAAGTAGAATATAATGATTGAGGATGATGATAGTGATTATTATTATTATTATTATTATTATTATTATTATTATTATTATTATTATTATTATTATTATTATTATTATTATTATTATTATTATTATTATTATTATTATTATTATTATTATTATTATTATTATTATTATTATTATTATTATTATTATTATTATTATTATTATTATTATTATTATTATTATTATTATTATTATTATTATTATTATTATTATTATTATTATTATTATCATATATTAATTTTGTTTTCAGTATTATTGTTTTTGTTATTATTATTATTATTGTTTATATTCTTATATTATTATAACTATTATAATTATTATTATTTTATTATTTATTAGTATTGTTATATTATTATTGTTATTATATTATTATTATTATTATTATTATTATTATTATTATTATTATTATTATTATTATTATTATTATTATTATTATTATTATTATTATTATTATTATTATTATTATTATTATTATTAGAAAGAGAAATTGGGATGAGAAAGAGTGTAGATATTAACGAGGAGAGAGAAATGAGAGGAGAAAGAGAGTGTAAATATTAATGAGGAGTGATGAATAGAAGGAGAGAGAAATGAGTTGGTGGAATAAAATATATAGGTTAGCTAGAGCAACTCCAATGGAGAAACATCAAAATGGAGCATTAAACATTCATTTGATACTTGATATAATACTTTGATACTTCTAGGGAAAAAAATTCACTCCAACCACAAGTATCAAATAGATTATCAAATTTTAAATATATGAATAATTATAGAGTAAAAAGCAGTTTACCCCCTAAACTATGGCTCGTTTTGCACTTTGCCCCCTAAACAAAAAAAAAAATTGCACGTTCTTACCTGAACTCGTTAATTCATTGCACGGTGCCTCCTAAAAGGAATATTCCGACAATTTTGACCGGAATATTACAACACGTGTGTTGCACATGAGATTTTCAGGGGCAAATTTGTCCATTCACTAACATTCTATATTTTAATCATTAAAAAATAAACATAAAAAAAAATAGAAAAAGAAAAGAAAAAGAAAGAAAAAAGGAGTTGTCATCCCGTCGACCACCACCCTCACAAAGCCAACCCATCCCTAAACAGCCCCAAATAGGGATCGCACAAATCCCTAATGGAGGAAGCGAAAATTGATAGGTTAATGGAGTGGTTACATGTTTGATACCTCATTTTGTAGGGATTATTTTTGCACCTCGGGGTGGTTGAATATCAAAACAGTTCTTACTTTAATGCCTCCATTGGAAGAGGATTTTTTAATTTTGAAGCATCAAAGTGGTAGTTTTTTAGTTTGATACCCCATTTAGTTTCTCCATTGGAGTTGCTCTTAGTAGGTTTTGGTAGGTTTGAAAATTGAAAAAAGTATGAATAGTGTATATCCAATGGAAATTTGAGAATAAAAAATGGGATTTTCTGGATAAAATTATCAAACAAACATGATCTCAATTTTATGAATAGTAAAAAAAACTAGAAATGAGTTTTGGAAATGAAAACAAACATCCCCATTATTTTTCAAATATTTTTTTCTTTTTCACTCAAGTGAGGCTGCGTATGAAAGCTTCTTAATTTGGATTTTCAAAAAATGGAAAGGAGAAGGAATAACACTTCCATTAGTTTTTGTTTTTTTCTGGACATGTTTTGCATTATTATTCACATTTAAAGAAAAACCAATTCTTCAAAACACTCTTATTATATACTCTTACAACAAATGAGTTATTGTTGTCAAATAGAATCAAACATTTCTCAATTAAACAATTCTTCAAAACACTCTTCTCAAGTGAAGTTATAGCCAGAAACGGAGTCAAACTCATATGTAATAATTAATTTTTCTTTTGTTGTGAAGTAATAATATATATGGATGTGCGATTAATCAAGTCCATACATAATTCAATTTACGTTGATTGGTTCATTGGGGCATCAACTAAAGTTTCATGTTTTTTTCTATAGTTGGACACTAATTACAATACATAAAAGCTCTTATAAATTATGAATATGCAGTATGATCAAATACACCAAAAGGTGCAAGTAAAAATAATAAATAAAAATTGATTAGAATAAAGATTTAAACTTATGTCTGGAAATTTTGGAAAAGTTGTCATTTCAATTTCACCAACTTTTCTTTTTTTTTTTTAACTAAAATTTTCAAGTGAATTATTGTAATTAGTTTATTAAGAATGTACCACACTTGGCATGCATGTTTTTACCTTATTCTTTTGCATGTCCAACCATAATAAAAGGAAAGAAAGAGGACGCTAGGAATAGATTTTTATAAAGCAAAAGGAAACACATAAAAGACATGAAAAGTGAAACAAACGGGTCTAATATAAATTATAAAGTAAACTAACAAGTAATAAAAATCAGCATAGTTGTCTTTGTCACCAACAAGGAGTGCAGAATAATTGACTATTTTCCAATTTCATTTCTTTCGATTGATAAAGCAGTTATCACAGGAGGAAAAATTGGTGGATTCCCTAGAACTAGACCACCAACGTCTGGAAATAATTCGTGTCCAGGCAAGGGGTTTACGCTTCCATCAACTCCGATTTCAATCGGATATTTGAGAATATGCCCTTGTAATTGATTATACTCCTCAGCTGTGTATCTCTTCCAGTTATCTTCGGCAACATTATTTATGTACCTTACACACTCTAAATTCTCAGGATATTTGAAGCAATTCTCAATACAACCAAGGTGTTCTGCCCAAAGTGACATTCTATATCCATATATCTGCAAGTAGTCACATATCTCATTTTAAAAGGATGATTTATAATTTGAGCTCATATCAGGGTAGATGAGTTTTGCAAAACAATTCATCCTTAAGGTGTGGCAAATCGTTTGAATTCTTTCTTGCATGTGTCTTATAATCATAGTAGGCTACAATAGTTTAACATCTTCGGAGATTCTCTCTTTTTTTTCTTTTTCTCGGATCAAATTTAAAAAGTCAAATAAGATGCAAAAAGGAGCTAACCTGGCCACATGGATGTTCCTTCTTTCTAGTACAGGTGTAATGGGGTTGATAAGCGCCCATTGCAATTTCTGTATCTCTATGACCAGCCATAGACCGTTGGTTTATATTGGCCGAACCAATTATCACATATTCATCATCCACTACCATTCCCTTGGAATGTACATAGATCATAAATCGATCATATTTTTCTGAAGTTGAATCCTGCCATTATCAGTCGTGCTTCAATTAAATGTTGTTCAATAAATAGATTGAAACTGTAAGTATCTAAATTTGGAAATATATTAAGTTGTGTGAACCAAAAAATTCGGAAAGTTGAGGGTCTAATTTTTTTTCTTGATGTTCAAACATGTATGACATTCTCCTTGAATTAATTGTAGCATCGCTGATTTTTTAAGAAAATAAGTGTACCGATATACATATCTTTTAGGTGTAATAAGGGTTCGATGTAAAAAAAGTTGCATGATGTGAAGATTAATTAGTAGACATTTAGTATAAAACTGTTTCATCACAAGATCAATTTGTGTGTGAACCTAAGTCTTATGCATTACACTAATTGAGCAATGAACATGAAAAATATGTATAAAAACCTTATGCCAAGAGAATATATAAAACGGAAGGACACTTACAGTATATACACTTACACTAGATGATTCTTCTCTATGGCGTTCCTCTCGATTGCCAAGACAGTAGAAATTCAAATAGTCGCTTGGATGTGCGTTCTCAAAATTAGCAGACTTGAGCTCTTGAGCGATAATTTGATACATCATTTGTATTGTTTGCCCCTACAGTAGTGAACAATTAAAAAATCAGTGCACCAAAATGAAGATTTCTTAAAAGTAGACACGTTAGAAATTTGTTACAGTCATTATCCGTTAGGAATTCTACTAATCCGTTACAATTAGTAATACGTAATTTTTATAAAATTCATAAATGTTAAAGCTTATTTATAACGGTAGCTATGTTGTTAGTAATAAATTATAAACTTTGTAACAAATTATTTCTATTAAATTGCCAAATCAATCCAATAACACAAAGTCTCTTGTACTTGTTTCATTCCCCACCTTTTTCATCGTCGCTCAAAACTTCAACTCTCTCTCTCTCTCCCACATATGGTAATCATAAAAGTGAAAGATGCTAGGAACGAAGTAAATGGAGAATAGATGTTAATCATAAAAGTGAAAGATGGTTGCAATAAATTTTAGGGGAAAATTGACGACGTCATCGATGAACAAACTCTTCACAAAGGTACATAAACAATGATTAAATTCAATTTCATCTTTTTTTGTTGCTACTTATTATCTCAAAATGAAATAGGTAAAATCAAAATCTTCATCATCTTCTTATTCCACTTTGAATTTTTTTTTCCTTAAGATCTTGAGCAGCTAGGAGTGGAGATTTTTTATTCAGTAGAGTCTACATGATCATGAGTATCCAGGAGTGGAGATTTTTTTACAGTACCAAAACACATGAGGAAATCTAAGTTCTAAGTTCAAGCACAAGAGTGTCGTGGAGTTTATGTACTCTTTCCTAATTAGTTTACATGGATATTTTTAGTATTTGGTTAATATTAGTGGATGAATATCATGTAACGGCTGATGGTCTAGATATTTTTTATAATTGAGTTAATTAATATGAACATCCATCATTTTCATACTTTAGGTTGAACTTGAGTGATGGAAAATATATTGTAGTGAACTTTGATCAAAATAGTTTTGTTTTATTATTTAAAGTTATTTTTATAAATATTTTTTAATATTTACAAAAAAAAATATTAGCGGATATATCTTTCAGGAATTTAACAAAAAGTGTTGCAAACCAAACAGTTAGAAGGAGATTTCTAACAGATGCAACCGCTAGAACTAATTATTAATGGTATTTTTAATTTTATTAACAGTTTCATCCATTAGAATATTATGGCTTGGAATTTCTCACGCAGTATTTCTAACTTTTTTGCTCCATTGGAAAATTATTTCTAAGGGATATAACTGTAGAAAAGTGTCTTTTTGGTCTAGTGAATAATAATGTAGTAGCTAAAAAGTAATGAATCAATTAGTTCTTCAAACATGCTTTAATTTTAAAAGATTAATGACCACAAAATCGATAACCTTCTTATTTTAAACTGAAATATTACCTGCCAATAAAGAATTGCTCGTACAGAGTCGGAATCGGGTTCGCCTTCCGGCCACATTGGGATAACAACATAAACACTAAATCTCTCTTTCGTCCTTATTTTACTAACAATTTTTAGTGCCAGTTCCATTGGGATTAAGTTATTAGCACCTGGCAAAATCAATTATGAAACATTCAAGTAACATAACTGCATAGGACAAAAATTTAACCAAAAGAAAGTTGTTGCGCTAAAATACTAATAACTATTTTGGTCTTTAAATCGTATAACTCCTCCAAAATTAGGCCAAAATAAAAATTTACGCCAAATATTTAAACATCTCTTGTTAGTAATATGTATTAGCTAGCAACCTACCTGAAGCCAGTTATTTATTCAAATTTTATGGCGGTTAAAAGAGAATGATCTAACTGTTTCTTCAAGAGATTATTTAAACCATATACTCTCTTTCTTAAAACAATTTATATCATATATCCCAGTAGATTTCAAATCACTTAATACAAGACGAATACATGGGTGCATTATTTGAATAATCATATGACAATAAATAATTTTAGAGGCAACCTACCCGCTTTTCTTTTAGAGGTCCAACCGAAAGATGATCCAATGAAATATTGATTTTCAATGAATATGAAACGTTGAGCGCATCGTATTGCCTGGATGTAGGCCATTTGAATGCTCCTGTCTATTGCGCATTTTTTTTCAAACACAAGGTTCTGCAATAAACAAAATATTCATGAACATATTTACTAGAAAGAGAGAAGTTAAAAAGTCGAGTCAACATATATACATACATATATATATATATATATATATATATATATATATATATATATATATATATATATATATATATATATATATATATATATATATATATATACATGGAGGTTTAATAAAGGTGAAAGCTTTTAGTTACTTGTTCCTTTGCTGCAAGGACATTTCTTGGAAACCCTACCACCGATTCTGAATCCACAGACCGAAAAATCTATTCAAATCAAATAACACACAAGATCAAGTTTTTATGACCCAATTTTGAATAGAGAATATTTCTACATTAGTAAGACATGCATTACCTGAATATGCCAGTTTTCAAGATCATCTTCCTTGGAAGCCCACAATGATGGGTGGTCATTGGGAATGGTTCCTGAAGGACTGGATATTTGTGAAATTTGTTCTATGTCAACTAAATTATAATCATCCCGTCCTAATATTTTTTTGCAAAACCGTGTAAACTCAGAGCACTCAGTGGCTTTTTTCCACCGTTGCTCGAAGTTCTTGAGCACATCGTAAGCAGCTGGACCTTCAATTTTGCAATGTAAATCATGCCACGGTTGTCTTGGGCCATTTTCTCTTTGCTATTGAGAAATAAAATAAAAATTTTATGTGAAAACTTACACCACATGCATATTCAAATATAACTTAATGGGTTTGGTTTATTAACATGTTTGTTACCGCTTTTGATGCAAAATCATAAAATGGTATTGGCAATAACATCCACATTAATGCTAGATTTTAATTTCTTTTATTTCCAACGAAGTGGAACAAAACACAAGAAAGGAAGCAAGAAAGTGTATTCCCTTTTAATGGGGAAGTTCATGAGTAAATTATTCGCGAATTAGAATAAGAAAGTGTATTCCCTTTCAATTGGGACATGCATGAGTAAACTATTCGAGAATGAAAATTCACATATCCAGAAGTGCATGAGTAAGTTATTCAAGAATGAAAATGCACATAATAAGTTATTAAGTTACATGATGAAACTTTCAGCTTTTAAATTCATCCTTAAGATACTATAAGATATTGTTGCGAATTTGTTTAAGTAGAAAAAAGAGCGATGATAGTTCTTAGACCATAACACCCAATCGTTTTATTTATTATCTACATATTATAAGACTTGTTTTTCACAATCCTCTCATATTCTTATCACCAATCATATTTCTTTAACCAAGTGCATTCTTATAAGCATGAAGAATTGATGCAAGAGATTTAAATGAAGAAGTGGCTTACACGGAATATAGGATTATGATAGTCATCCTTAAAGAGAGTGTTGAGGTCATCGTATAATTGATGATCTGGTGTATCATATCGCCCATCACAAAGGTCCAAACCACCAAGGAATGCAGTTATTTTTCGATTATTTTCATGTCCTTTGGTGTCTGTTATCACACATTTCTGATGTTGACTGTAGAATATTCGACAAACCTAAACAGATGATGAAAAGTACAAATGATCATCGTCCAAGGTTTTTCAGAAAATCAACCAAAATTCGAAATTATTAAGGCAATAGTTTAGTGGAATTAATTTGCATAAAGTAAATTGTAAAGCATGCCTGCGGTATGACATTGTTAATTCTGTAACGAGCATCCAACACACAAGTGACAGGGGAGTGCTTGAAAAAATTTCGAGTTTCTTTGTCATGAGTTTTCATCAATCCTCCCTGTATTAGAATAGTTCAACCATATATCATCAAATAATCTACAACAATAGCTTCTACGTACATATTACAACAAAATGTAACAATTGAAAATCAATTTCTTACGGTTTTAATAAAGCAATTGTCATGTGAAGTCTTATCATCCCAAATGAGTAGTACAACTCTCACCCCTTGTTGAGACTTATACTTGAGCAACTCACCTAAATTCAAGTCTCCACCATTCGGCAGTTGTTTACTATCCTCCCTCACGAGCCTCACCTTGTGGTATATAGACCACCCAATCACATATATCAAATTATGTGCCTCCCATATTGTATGACATATATCCTCCCAACATTTGTTTTGCTCAAATTTCCTTCCATAATCCAACCCAATTTCGGGTAGCCTCCCATCAATCACGTGTGCGTCTTGATAAAGAGTTAATTTTCCTCCGTGTCGCATGGGAAAGTAACTACGTTTTACTGAATAGTCTTCAGAGATTCCACTCGTGTAACTTGGATTTATGTCACAAGGAGTGAATGTGATTTGCAATCTTATTGCAGTATAAGTCCCATTAGATCCTACCACTGGAAACCATTCATCTATTAGATCGCCTATAGCAATTCTCTTTGCCGGAACAAAGGCACCAATTTCCTTTTTGGATATATAAGTGTCAATAAGAGCAAATCTGACCTGTAATATCATTCAAATATTAGATTTTTTTTTTTATCCGGTAACAATATTCTAATTTGAAGTTATTATGGCAAAGTAGTTTAAAAATATATATATATTCATAAATAGAAAATGATAACAACATATCTTGAATACTTTTTTTTAAACAAAATCCTCATTTTGAATTTCGAAGCCTCAAATCTCAATTAACATACATCAAAGACGTATGTCTTGCTATTCATGTTCTTCTTCATTAACGATATCCCCCAAAACTTCCTCTCCAAGCTCTGCTTTATCATGCGCCGCAGTCAAAGCCGACAAAGCCATCACCCTCGACCCCAAGGAAGTCGGGCCGCGCATTCTCAAGGAGCTTGCGCTCGAGCTACTGTGGTTCAAGACATGGGCTCTCGATTCACTGGATGCGACGTTGTATCTGCTGGGCGCTGAGCGATGAAGAGAGAGGGGACGCGCTGTTCGAGAGGGCGGAATTGAGGGTGGCGGGGGCGGTGGAAGACTTGGTGGATTCGGTTGATAGAAGATAATGCCAAAAGGTGTATGAGGTTTTGAGATTACGAGAATAAACGGTTGAAAGATGAGGCCCGAAACGCCTATGCCGATGCTCTTCGGGTCCATCCCAATACATTTTGGTTGTGATAAATTGATCCGATTAAGCTTGGAATGAATAGGGGTGTGAATTGGACGGATAAAATTAGTTTTATTGGAAAATATCATTTATTCGGAAGTGAATACGAATCCCAATTTTGTTCCAAAAACAAATCGAAAATAATGAAAATCAAAATTCCGAAATTGGAATGGAAAATTTTATTCCAAAATAATAATAATAATAATAATAATAATAATAATAATAATAATAATAATAATAATAATAATAATAATAATAATAATAATAATAATAATAATAATAATAAATATATGGCTCTAATTTTCACCCCTATAAATGAAGAAATGCCCTTTTTTGTGATATGTTTATTCTTGTAAATTCAATATTTTAATACATATAGAATATTTCTAAGTAGATGTTTAGGGTGGAATTTTTTTTTTTTATATAAATAAAAAGGTCTGTCAATGTTTAGTGGTTGGCCCAAGTTTTGAAAAAAAGTGTATAGAACTAGTACTTTAAACCTAATGTGTTTGAAAATAGGGATAATTAGTGAAAACCCCCCAATTCATTTACTTATATTAAGGTGGATATAACCTCTTTTTCATTATTAGTGAAAACCCCCCACTTTATATTAAATAATATTTTTTTAATTAATATTATTTTAGACATTACTAATATACCTAATTTGCCCTATTATATCTAAAATAATTAAACCTATTTCACGTTCTCTATTTCTCTTATTCTTCTCTCTCTTTTCTCTCTACATATCGGCCGCCTCCAACTCTCCTCCATCTGTGTTCTGCCACCGCCTCCAACCATCTTCAATCTCTGCGCCGCCATCGTTATTCTCTTCTCCCAACGGCGTTCCTCCCTCCACTGACGCGAAAAGAAGATGGTCTTCACCCCTGGGATTCTCTCGTCAAGGACGGCGTTAGGGTTTTCACTAGGGAGAAAGACGAGATTATGCAGCGGCGCTAGGGTTGATATTGCGTCTGAGATTTCAATACAGACCACCGCCCCATTGTTTCATTGTTGTTGTTCTTCTTCTTCTCTGATTTTTTTTTTTGGAATCCAATTCTCGAATCTTATAATTTTCTTAATTGGAGTTTTTCGTTGAATTCTTATATGGAAGGCTAATTTTGTGTTCAATCAATAGTATAATGTAGGTTTTGTTTTTGTTGAAATTGTGTGGTGTTATTTACAGATTTATAGATATTTTCGTACAACAATATAGTTGTTTTCGTACAGCAATATAGTTGTTTTCGTACAACAATATAGTTGTTTTCGTACAGCAATATAGTTGTTTTCGTCAGCAATATAGTTGTTTTTATTACTTTTTAGTTGAATGTAATAGTTGATTTTGATAAATGAGAGTTGTTGGAGATATATAGTTGTTTTAATCATATTGTTTTAATAACAGTTGTTTTAATAATAGTTGTTTTATTGAAATATAGTTGTTTTAAGTGAAGACAAAAAAATATAGTAAAAAAATATTTTTAAAAAATATAATAAAAAAGTTAAAAAAGTATTTTTTTTACATAAAAAATAAATAAAAAAATTAAAATTAAAATTAAAATACAAAATAATAAAAAAATAAAAGTGAATCAAAGTAGTTTATAATAGGTAGTGAATAGAGGAAGGGTAAATTTGAGAATAAAAAAAGGATGGGTCTCCCACTAATAAAGAAAAAGGAGCTGGATCCATCATTATTAAAATAAGGCTTAATTCCACTTTGCACCCTTGAAATATACCATTTTGGCACTTTGCACCCTCGAAATAAATTAATAGCACTTTGCACCCTCGAAATACAATAAATCATGCATAATGCACCCCAAATGATTTTTTAAAGCTAAAAATATAAATTTAATATTTGTAGTGATATTTTTTTAGGATGCCAAATGTCAAATATTTTTTTTATTCATCAATAATTTTGAAACTATAAAGTTCAAAAATAAAAATACATTCCATCAACATATTTAAAAATTATATTGTTTTATCAAAATAAAATATTTTACGAAAAAAAATCATTCAGCTATTACGTTATCAAGTTATCTGAAAATTATTTTTTCTTCCAAATATTTTCACCTAATATTTTACAAACAGTGACATAAAAGATCCACAATCGAATAATTTAGTGATAAAAGATTATTTTTTTTTATTTTTCTTTTGTAAGATAATGTAGTTTTTTTTTAAATAATCCGGTGTAATTTTTATTTTTTCGCACTTTGTCCGCTCGAAATTAGGTTTGAGGTTCAAGAAAAAAACAATTTTTTTTATTTTGTACCCCAAAAAGAAAAACACCAATGAAAAATAAAATTGCCTTTATTATTCAATTGAGGGTGCATTGTGAATGATTTATTGTGTTTTGAGGGTGCAAAGTGCTATAATTATTTTTCGAGGGTGCAAAGTGCCAAAATGGTATATTTCAAGGGTGCAAAGTGGAATTAAGCCTTAAAATAAAGGTGGAGGGGGTTCTCACTAATAGTCCCTTGAAAATAATTGATGCAAATTAAAATAAAGGAAAAAAAAATTACCAATATTTAGTGGTTAGATCAAAGTGATGTAGATTAATTTATAAAAATATTAAACCAAAATTATTTCTCCGTCCGCGGCTTCTTCAATTGACAAATTAAAGGATTCATATTTCAGACATACAAGTACAAAATAGAGAAAAATGGTGAAGGCAATATCAGAACACAGAAAAAAATAAGAGAAAAATGGTGGCGGCAACTCGACGATATATTACCGGAGAAACAAAGGACAGAGGCGATTTCAACGAGAAGAAACAACAAACAAGAGGCGGTTTTACTGAAGAGAAAACAACAAACGAGAAGCAATTTCACGGAGAAGAAACAAAATCAGATCTTCTTCAACATGGCCGGAGAAGTATTAATGGAGTGATTTTTTTCTTCTCTTTTATTATCAGATTTGGGAATATATTTTTCTAGATACAACTATAAAATACACTAATTTGAAAAATAAAAAATAAACAAGGTAAAATGTATAAAATAATTATTACCTGATCCACAGGGTGAGCTAATGGAAGTTCAAAATGCTCGTTCCACATGGGATTTTGTGAGTCAGCTCGTACACGGGTGGTCTGAGCAACTCTAGCTTCTCCGAGATACACCTTAACGTAAGGGTGTCTTAACCGACGAAAATCCTCATACACAAACTCCGTGCTTGTAATGCGTCGAGCTTCGACAATCACAAGGTCCATATCTCCGTGAAGATATATTGTTTCGTTGTTTTCCATTTCACTACCTATATAATATACGTAAAATGAATTAAGCGGCAGAAGTAACAATGTGAGTTATATACGTATACGTATACAACTTAGTAATCAAAGAATGTTGTTGTAGGATTTGTTGAGACAGTGTGAAATGATATGTACTATTGAGTTGCAACAATTTTATATTTCGTCGTGTACACAAAAAGACAGAAGAACCCACTAACAAACACATGCATGTAAATATACTTTGTAAATTTCAAGTCCTAAAATTTAATTCGATAATTTATTGGATATGATTTACCTGGTCCACGTACGGGGTAAGCTATGCTTGATTGCTTGTTCCAAGAATTTGGATTGCTTCAAGTATTGCGGTTGCGGAGTATAATAATTAATAACTAGAAGAGATGGATTTTCAATTTAAGATATATTGTGACCTTTAATTTATAGCTGAATATATGATTCTTATTAGGGTCAAATTCATTTTGCACCCCTATACTATGCAGAATGTATTATTTACCCCCTTAATGTATAGAAAACATCAAACACCCCCATGACTTTGGCCTTTTCCTCATTCGGTTAGTCAAACCCTTTGACCGACTATTGCAAAGAGTTGTTGGCTTTTTTTTACGAAAACACCTCAAAAAATCTTTATCCTTAGTTTTGGCCATTTTTCGTCAAAATTTTCACTATTTTCAACCATTTTTTTTTTCACATTATTCAATCATTTTACACTCTTTTCAACATTTTTTTCTTACATTTCTGCATAAAAAAACTGAAACATCGAATGAATAAAAATGAAGTTTTGCATATTTATGAATGCAAAACCCAAAAAAAAAAAAAGAAAACTGAAAATCTCTAAAATTTAAAAGAGAAATGAAATCCTAATTTGAAAGAATTGCAGCAAAGCTTTTCATATTATAATCGCAAAACCCCCCAAAAAAGAACAATGAAAACCCTAAAATCAAACACTAAAATATATCGCAAAAAAAACCATAATTTGAACAAATACTAAAAATCGTCAACAATCCCAAAAAAAAAATGAAAATCCCTAAAATCTAAAAGAAACCCTTAAATTGAAATGAAATACTAATTTGAAAGAATTGTAACAAAGTTTTTCATATTATAATCGCAAAACCCCAAAAAAAGAAAAACTGAAAACCCTTAAATCAAACCTAAAATCGACAAAAATCCCGAATTTGAACGAACGCTTAAATAGTCAACAATCAACAAAAAATACACATCATTTTACTTAAAATCGTTTCATTAACCTTCTAATTTCATTGGATTAAATAACCCCCAAAAAATTCAATGTACCCAAGGGTTGAAAACCCCTAAGATCAAAATTCGTACCCTCAGGCCGAAAATTCATCCTTCTAATGGCTCATACAAGATTTCTTCAACAGATTTTCCAAAAACTGTGAGAATATAATAGAGATTTTGTAGGTTTTGTTTCTTTAAAAATTTGAACAAAGAAAGAGAAATCTAAGAGAGAGAGAATGAAACAATCTAGAAAAAAATGGGATTCTATCAGAAATAAGCAGGGTAAAAGAATCATTGCACACTTAAATTTAACACCGTTAAAAGTTTGACGATTGAGCCTAAAAAATAGGGAAGCATTTGATGTTTTCTATACATCAGGGGGTTAAATTATATCTTTTGCATAGTGCAGGGGTGCTAAATGAATATTACCCTTCTTATTATTATTTTTTCATGTCTTTTTTTTTTGTTTGTTTGAAAGTAGTCTTATTAGTCAAGATTGATGGAAACCAAACAAAATTTAACCAAAAGAATGCCTAGTGTTTTATGGAAATTTCTTCGAGTGGACGCAATCTGTGTTTGTTCTTTTGATAGGAAAGTAAAAGAAGAACAAATCACTTACAATTTGTGTTTGCTCTTTTAATAGGAAATTAAAAGAAGAAAGGAATCACTGCACACGCAAGGGCTGAACCAGGATAAAACTGTACGGGGGCTTATTAAATTTCGGGGTTCGCGGCAGCGACCTGAAAAAAAAATCAGGACATTGCAAAGATAAATTTATATTGATATGTTTTAATTAAAATGTCATATAAATTACAATTTTATCGTATTTTAAGCATGACAAAAAAATCTAAATTAATTCAAATTATTCTAATAATGTATCGTACTTAATATTTTGGAGATTCATGGCATCGTCTCATATTAATTTTTAGAGTTACTGATAAAAAAAATTCAAAAATAAGTAAATATTCATAAATTTTATTTCAAATAATACAAGTTTTCACCATTTTATATATATATATATATATATATATATATATATATATATATATATATATATATATATATATATATATATATATATATATATATATATATATGGAGAAGAAAAAAAAATAAGGATTAAGATACATATTTGCAAAAACTTAAGGGGAGCAAAAAGTAATATTCAAAAAATACAATGTCAAAATACCTAAAAAAGATTAATCTTGGGGGGTCAACAGCCCCCGAGCCCCTTGTAAGTTCCGCCTATGTACACGCATACACAATGGAATCAATTGATTTGATGTTACATGAATTTCGAAATTAGGTGAAATTAAAGAAAAAGTGTGAATATCAAAGTTAAAGAGAGCTTTACTTTTTCTTCAGAAAAATTATAAGTTTTAGTAAATATCTCTTTATGTAAAAATCAAATTGGGGAAAACTATTTGAATATATATACGGGACGGGTCGGTTCTAATAAGACCCGTAACCCTACACATAACCATTTAATTGGCCCAGACCCACCCCAAACGGATAAGTTCCGGGATTGAGATCTGCCAAACCCGTACCCATTGACCTTATTTTAAGTTTGTTAATCAATATATATATATATATATATATATATATATATATATATATAATTTCGAATTTCATTTATCAAACTATGAATTTTCATCTTGTCTATTCTCATTTACTTATTTTCACTGTTTTATGTTTTTTAATTTCATCGTGAGTCATATTTATCACTTATCGACCACCGCTAATTGTCTTGCATTTTAAATTTTACTTATTATCTAAGTTAAATATAATTAAATACATAATTTTATTGTTCATTTTATATCACTTGTAGAGGTTTTTTAAAATATTGTATTTTAGTATTATTGAGATTATTTCATAAAAATATACAAGCAAAATGTTATGAAAGTTAAGAAATATTAAACTTTTGTATGTTAACGGGTCTACCGAGTCTGGCATATTAGAACCGTTTAATTTGGGTCTTGGCGGGTCTGGGTCTAAGCTAAAACGGATTAAGACGAGTCTGGAGTTTATATATTTTTCGTGAGTCGGGTCTTGGGTTTATGCAAACCCAGCCCAGAATCGACACTTTGCTATTCCAACCAGTAATAATGACAATATGAAATTGCGTCTATAATGATTAATTACTGGTAAAAATATGATAATAAAAAAATATAATATAAGCATAGCTAATAAACGTAACATGTACAAAAGTAAGACAATATAACATAAAATGTAAAATTTCTACTAATTGGAATAATTTATATATATATATATATATATATATATATATATATATATATATATATATATATATATATATATATATATATATACTACATGTTGTGATGTTGGGGATCAAACAAAATATTTCATAAATTGTTACAAGGACTAATATTATATGCTACTTTTTAGTATTTGAGTTTACGCAGCATGCAAGTTTTCATTCACTTCATGGAGGGGCGGACTACAAGCTCTACATTATATAAAAACAATTGTTACAGATGTATTCTATTTTACTTCGTCCAACTCTCTAGAGTCTTATTTCATTTTTTAGCTTCCATCAATACTGCAATTAAAAATTACCGGTGCATGCGCCAGAATGATTTAGAGGGATGATTTCAAATCCATAATAATAAATCTATCAAATTTAGAAAAAAATATTTTACGATTACAAATCATTAACTCTTTTCTAACTTATTTTTAGGTCATTATAATAGATTTCAAATCTATCCTATACATGCTTTTAAACTTAGGGGTCATTAGCAACAAGCACCTCAAATAGATAAGAAATGGTGATATGTCCACCCTTTGAATCTTTCTTTGTGATAACCCTTATAAATTTTATTGCCAATACTACCTTTATATCAAGGGGTAATGGCAAATAGGTCCATGACAAGGGCACTTAATTAAAATAGGGACATCCAATTTTTTTGTCTTTCAAATAAATCCACTCCATTCAAACTTATTTGCAAATAAGGAAAATCCCTTTATATATACCAAAATTACCCCTAATTCATTGAAACACAATTCAACTCCAATTTCATGATTTACACCCCAATTTAGCCCAATTTCATCAATTAACCAATTTTAACCCAAATTTCAATTTTGACCCCAATTTTAACCCTAATTCGTATCAATTCCACCCATTATGCTCTAACTTCTTTAATATTACACATTGACCCCGGATTTTAACAAATATATCACATTAACCCCCAAAACATTTTTTTTCAGAAAATAATTTTTTTTCTGAAATATTTTTTTTCCGGCCAGATTCCGGCGTTGACCGCCGGAGACCGCCGGTCTCCGGCGTTGATTTTTTTTTTCTTTTTTTTTGAATTTTGTTTTCCTGAAATTTTTTTCCGGCCGGTCAACGGCCGTTAACCGCCGGGTCTCCGGCGTTGACTTTTTTTTTTTTTTTTTCTTAAAAAAATATTTTAATTAATTTTACTGTCTTGGCTGCTAAATTACTGTCTCCGGCAGCTATTTAACTGTCGGAGACAGTAATTTAACTGTTAATTGACTTTTTTTTTTTTCTTCAAAAATATTTTTAATTAATATTACTGTATTCGTTGTTAAATTACTGTCTCCATCAGTTATTTAATTGTCGGAGACAGTAATTTAACTGTTAATTGACTTTTTTATTCTTAAAAAAATATTTTTAATTAATATTACTGTATTCGTTGCTAAATTACTGTCTCCAGCAGTTATTTAACTGTCGGAGACATTAATTTAACTGTTAATTGACTTTTTTATTCTTAAAAAAAATATTTTTAATTAATATTACTGTATTCGTTGCTAAATTACTGTCTCCAGCAGTTATTTAACTGTCGGAGACATTAATTTAACTGTTAATTGACTTTTTTTTTTCCTTAAAAAAAATTATTTTAATTAATATTACTGTCTTGGATGTTAAATTACTGTCTCCAACGGTAATTTAACTGTCTTAGACAATAATATTAATAATATTACTGTTCGGAAAAATAATATTCATAATATTACTGTCCCAAACAGTAATATTACTGTCCCAAACAGTAATATTACTGTCTGAGACAGTAATTTAGTAGTCAAGACAGTAATATTAATTAAAATATTTTTTTTCTAAGAAAAAACAATTCAAAAAAAAAAAAAAGTCAACGCCGGAGACGGGCGGTTGACCGGCCGGAAAAAAAATCAGGAAAAAAAATTTTCAAAAAAAAAAAAAAAAAAAAAAAAGTCAACGCCGGAGACCGGCGGTCTCCGGCGGTCAACGCCGGAATTTGTCCGGAATCTGGCCGGAAAAAAAACAGTTCAGAAAAAAATTATTTTCTGGAAAAAAAAAAAGTTTTGGGGGTTAATATGATATATTTGTTTAAATCCGGGGTCAATGTGTAATATTAAGGAAGTTAGAGCATAATGGCTGGAATTGTTAAGAATTATATTATTGAGTGTATTTTAGACTAAAGACATGGGGTTAATTGAGAGACTGTTTTTTTTGTGGACTAAAATGCATTTAAGTCCCATGTGATGGGCCTTTTTGCCATTTGCCCTTATATCAATCAACCACCTAATTTCTAAAAAAATGTAGGCAAATAAAAAAAAAATGATTTTTTATTTTTTATTATTTTCGGACTTTATTCAGTATTTTTTTTATTATTATTTTTTTAATATTTTTTTTAATAGATTCTTTTATTTTTTTTAAACAAAAAATTGGGTTTTTTTTTCTCGACAGGTTTACTACGCCGAATATGACCATAGTTGAATATGTGGTTTTAAACCGTAGATCTATATATAAAAACTACTCACTAAGCACACATACACATGAGTGTGCGTGTTATTATGTATAGATCTACGATTAAAAATCACATGGTGTATTTCACCGGGTGTACGTTGTACAAAGCCCAACAAGATGAAGAACCATTTTTTTTAGTTTAGATTTTTTTTATTATATTGAATATATATTTATATTAGAAATTAATATACTTATATTTTTCAATTTAGATATATAAAATGTAAAAGTAATATGTCAAAAATTTATTTCAATTCATTTTATCATCCTTATAATTCAAAAAATTACTATTTAGTGATAAATAAAGAAAAATAATTATACTTTCAATGAAAAATATTATAAAATCCATTGTAAAAATTACCCTTATATATTTATTTTATTACTTTGACACTCCTGATTAAAAGTAACTATAAGGGCATTCAGTTCATTAAGAAAAAGTCAAAATAGTCAACTTGGGTGAAGAGGGTAAATGTGGAAGTTCACTTATTTTTTTAGATGACATCATTAATTTCCATCTAAAATTTGAATGAATTTGAATGTAGGGACGAATAGAGTAAGCAGAGACATCTAAGTATCTAACAGAGGAGGTATGGGTAAATTTTTGGTTAGGAGGGACTGAGTCTGCAATTTCAATACTTACGAGGTAGGGCCGTAGGAGCTGCTGGGGTTCCAAATGAAATCAAACATTTTTTTAATTAAATCATTGATCTTTTAGATTGGGGCTCAACATCGACTAATTTGCTGTTGGTTTGCTCTTACATAGGGGTCCAAGAGTATGAACATTGCACACGAGGGCTACTATAAGTTTCTTAGTGCTAATTAATAGGTTATTTTACTCGTTAGTATACACCCATCTCAAGATGAAAAGTAGAGAAATCAACTCAAATATTTAACCATGTCAACATAATAAAAGAAAAATGATCTTGTCTGTTACTGAACCCCTTTTTCATCTCAATTTCATTGATTTTACTCATATATGCATCTATGTGTGTGTGTTTAATTTATAATATATCAGATTACATTAACCCTAATTTCACAAAACAACTTAATCCGTTATAACATGTGCATATACAGAATTCAAGAACATTTAATAAAAATAAATTTTTGATATTTTCTTCAGCAATTTTCCTTTAAATTTGTATATGAAATATGGAAGCTTGGAAAATTCCATTGAGGTTTCCCGTGGGAGGAAATTTCGTCAATCTTTATGGAACTTGCTAATTATATTCTTGACTTCGGGAGATGAAAAAATGTTGAGTGGACCCAACTAAAATTACTTTTTGTTGTAGATTCTCAGGGAAGTGAAGTACATGAGATATAAATGGAGCATTTATTGATCGTATCTTCAGTTATTTTTATCAAATCCTATTTTTCACTTTTCTTTTATGTTTCATTGTTATCGTGGAAAAAAAAAAAAAAAAACTCAAAAATAATGCATACATATGAATTGTCAAATTACAGCTAGGTTTAGGTAGTTCAAACTTAAGTTCTTCCTTCTATGGTAAAATTCTTGAAGCGCTACCGTTGTATTTATTGTTAAAATAATACAGGATAAAGTTCATAAATAAACAAAAATGTGGGACTGGAACTTTTTTAAAACGGATAATTTGATGAACAACCTCATTAGGGAAATATTTTAAACTAAACTACCAAGGAGATTACATACTTTAATGCACCCCTGAAAAAAATTTAAAATTTGACATACCCCCTTGTGATACATGGAATTCATTTTTTACTCTTACGAGAAATCAGTTTTTGAAACGACACATTTGTTGCCGATTCATTTATCGTTATTCTCTCTCCGGCCACCCCAAACCCTAGCCATTCTCTCTTATCTCCAAGTTTTCACCTTCCGCCGCCTCGTTCCGGTCGATCTTCCGCCGTCGTAGCTAAACTTTAGATGTTCCAATCTGTTCTCATCTGCTGCCGCGATCTATTCTATTTTGTGATGCTTGTGATTCCTTTTATATTGATTTTCGATTTTAGAATGTCAAATATTCCGGTGAAATCGATGATGTGCAAGAGCCTCTTTTGGAAAATGAAAGTAGCAAGTGCGAGGTATTCTCCGTGGTTTTTGAGATTCTTCCATGAGTTTCATTACTTGGCTCTTCAACTGTCATTAATTACATCTTGATTACCATCAAAAAAAATAAATTACATCTTGATTATTTTTTAAAGATCATTTATTAAATTTGGACCATTTGGTTATTATTGATTTTGCTGTTTGCTTTTGCTGATTGAAGCCATTATGGTTATTGTAGTGTTCTGAAACAAGATGTGGCCATAAAATTAAAATGTGTGTTGAAACTTAGACCTTAGTATGTGATTTGGTATTGTGTGAAAAGTATCTAAATTTCTTTGGTGGAATTACACATATTTAGGATTAAGAATTGTGTTAAAGTGGAGCATTGTATAATTTGATAGTGCTCTTGTTTAGGTTACTTATTTGTTGCTCTTTTCATACATGGAAAATCAGATTGCTTAATGCATCCACTGTTCTGTTGATTATTATTTTTGGTGATTTTTTTGTCGATCTTTCTAATATTTTAAATCATCTATGTATTGTTTAAAACTTGAAATCATGTTCCAGAGCACTTCTGGGGGTTTAAATCATTCTGAGTAATTTATGATCTTTTCATTTCTCTCTTCATTTTCTTTAACAAATATTTCTTTTGTCGTAGGTTTTGCTGTTTTTACTACTTCTATGCAGTAATGGAATAATGAAGAGAAGTGTGTTGTGAAATGAGATTCATACTATAGAATATAGATGACTTTAGAGTAAAAATATATAATATAACTACAAATAGTTATCTGCAGTCATTTAGTACAATAAACATATCAAAAAATCTTTTTCAAAAAAATTAAAAATAATAAAAAATAACAAAATAAAGAAACATGTTTTTATTATTAAAAAAAATCAGTGAAAATGATAAATGCAAGATCAAAAATGTTGAAGGCAGTTAGACGAAAATTACATATAAGGGCAGGATAGTACTCTTGCGAGGTATCCCTAAAGATGATTTTGGCGTGCGTTTTTCTCTAATTTATTGTTTGGGGGGGGGGGGGGGGGGCATTTGATATCAACCCTTTTTAAAAACAGTTTATAAACTCTCGAACAAAAGCTAATAAACAACCCTAATCCTTGCCAACCCTAATCCTTGCGGGGCAGTACCTCTGCAAATTTTGAAGGTCCCTTTCTGCAAGTATACAAGAGTAATTTGACGACTATTACAACTCATAATATGAAAATCTGAAGTAGAAAAGGCGTCTTGCTATTATATACTCATTAATCAGCAGTCTACCAAGTGATACATTAGCCTTGCGAAAAACAGAAACGCAACTATCGGTGTAACAATCTCAAATTAAGCATCAAAGGAACTATGCCAGAATTAGCTGCAGATAAATGATGCTATTCACAGTGCTGAAGACTATTTTTCAGCTTTGAACAAATGGATCAACGGTCTAATGAACAAAGAGGATTCTGAAGCTGGTCGATATTTGCCTAAATTAGTGACAAAATTACCTGTAGGATTTTGCATCAACTCAAAAGTCGAATTAGATCTCCCTTAAGATGGGCCAACCTTTTCTTACAATATCGTTGATCTTGGCATCAATCTGCTTTTGCATCCTAGTTGGACAAAGCTCTGCTGCATATCCATTAAGCTTTGTTGCAAGGCTAGACCTCTCAAGCTCTTCTTCTGCCAAGTTGCCAATTAATTGAAGAAGAAACGGGTTTCGTTTAAGCTCAAATTTCTACACGTGGGCAGACCAATTTTCCGTTAGAAATATTTTATAAAATGAAAAGACTAAGCTCTGTACTCTCTTCCTATCTTAAGGAGCTGCTTTATCTTTTTTTGGTTTGAGTTTGTTTTTAGTGAAATCAAGCATACTTAAAGAGTTAAAATGGAGCATTAAAATCAGCTGAACTAAACAACAATTTCTATCTTTTGTAGTGTTGCATATCCGAGTGGAACTAGCTTCACATTTATACATTTAAAAGATTAAAAAAAAAAAAAAAAAAAAAAAAAAAGAAGTTGAGAACATCGAACCTGATGTTCAGGCTCTGCTGGATAAAATAGTCCTAGCTGTTGGATTTGAGTGGCAACAACACTATTCTTTGACCTTGTTTGTTCTTTTTCTTTGCTGAGAGCAGCATATCTGGATTCTTCAGTTCCATTCGTAAATATTATAGACCTGCTCGGATAAAATAATTTACCATGTAAGATAACCTATTTATGGGTTATAATTAGACACTTGTATACATACAATCAAAGTGCTGCTGGAATTGAAAATGAGTACCGGTATTGATTTCCAACATCAGGACCCTGCCCAAATACTTGCCTAGAATCATGACTAGTCCAAAAGATATCAAGTAGTTGTCTGAAACTAATAATCCTGGGATCATATTCTATCTGCACAGCATTGACAGAACAACATAAGAAATTTTGTATCAATATCATGTATGGGCAGGGCAAAGAAAGAAAATGTAACAGAAAAACTAATATTTCACATCTGCAGGTTTCACTCATAACCCTTAAATATAAATACTTTGCATCTGCTACACAACGCTTATTTGGCTTTCAGCTAAATGTTCAAGAATGTTGGATGATGATTAGCGAAGCCATGTGGCATTCAAACATCTCAACTCTAGGAATAAGATCGAAAAATCAGATTTTTAGAAAAAAATCACATTCTAGTCAGGCGAACACCATCTCAGTAAGCACTAAACAAAAGTCATTTGACACTGTTCAGAAAAAAAAAACTAAGAAGATGTTACAGAACAACCCGTAGTGAAGCAGGTGCATTAGATCTTTTACAGCAAAATATAATTTTAGCCTAATTTTCCAAGAGCTTTCTTGTTTTGAAAGTACTTGCAAAAATAAAATTGATGCATTATTTTGTGATGTTCACCATTATACTCCATTTCATTTTATAGAATCCTAACTGGGATCACATCTTACATTGATTTTTCTAGGTAAATAAATTAGAATGAAAAGATGGGCAAGGTCCACTAAATGATTAAGTGGAAACTCTTGCAAATCGGATATACAAGAGCGAGGGAGGGGTTTTAACTTACTGTATAAATAGTTACTAGTTTGGAAGATACAAAGGGTACTGTTTTACAGTTCTCCAGCAACATTCATCAGTTGAGCTGTATGTATAGATAACTCAATCAAAATGTGACTATAAGCTGCCGAATAAGATTTGAAGCTCTACCGTGATTTGTAAAGGCAATTGGCAACTTATATCTGTAATAATATCTTCCAACCTAAACCAGAATCAATACTTGATTGTACAAAACACAACAATCAACAGTTTGCAAAAAGCTACACTTTTTAACTTTTTTTGGAATAAATTCCATTCATATATCAAATATCAGATCCAAGAATTAATTCCATATCAAACCTACTGCATACTCAACCTGGAGAAAAATAACAAACAAAACCACATTTGGAGAACATAAATGCAGCATCCCTTAATTGCATCGTGTTTTTGTCTGAACTTTGCACTTGGGCAAGATTCATCGGCCAAAATGAAGCTTTTGACCATCCTTAATCACGAAATCATTTTTTTCAAGATTAATTATTACAAATCAATTTTGTAAAAAACAACTGTTACATAGTATTTGGCAAACTCACCAATCCCTTGAGGCACCTAAATAGTATAACAAGAAATTGAAATAACATATACATATTTTTTTAAATTATATGCTATTCACATAATGCCAAGTACATTTATTATTGCTTAAAAGTGGAAGCTCAAACGAAAATCTGATAGAAGGATAGACAAGTGACTAAACAATTGTAGTAAATTTATTTTCTTCAGTTGCTCCAAAATTGAAAGGAAAATTTGCCAAAAATAAACACAAAGTAGAGGAGATGAAAAACCTGGACAGACTCGGCGTGATCACCTAAGCTACGGTATTCGGGGTTAGGTTTGGATCCGCCGGCATAAACGGCGGCGGTGCGTACGACGCCGTCCAAGCATCCAAAAGCGGCCTCAGACCACCAAAAGCTGCCGAGGGCGAAGACAGCTGTTTTGAGGGGCTGATCGGAACCCCCATCCACGGAATCCGGGATCCGATCCGGAAATCTGATGCTAAGAGCTGAGTTTGCCGCACACAAAATTATTGTCACGATGATAACTGCTGCACTCAGATTCATTCTTTCAAACAGGGAAATGCCCCAATTCTAGAAAATTACATAATCAAAATGTACATTAGAAGAGAGGAGAGGAAATTACCGAATACCCCTCGAGATATTTTGTTTAATGTTTACATATTTAACTTTTATTATCCCTTTATATTTTTGTGATGTGATAAATTATATTTGGTCACCTAAAATAATTCCCACAAGTGTTTGCTAATTTTTGAGTGTTTTGATGTTTCTTAAATTTTTGTTGATTTGCACTATAATTGCAGCTTAATGAAAGCCATTGATCCTCTCCTTGAAGGTGTTAAAAAATTTGGTTGAAGTTACATCTGCTTCAAGTTACCGTGTTTAACAGATTGTATACATTACTGTAGATTACTATACATTACTAGTTACATATAGTAACATGTAGTTACATATGCATATATTTGTGTATTTTCGATTTGTATCTTATTGGTTATGAGGTGATTTATAATATTAATCTTGAAATTTGTAGATTTTTTGTTGTTGGGGTCTATGAATTTCTGTTGTATACGCCAGTATTCGTGTGTGTACATTGGGGTCAAAAAATAAAAATTAACTACGAATGACTATAGTTACACAGTTGCATGTAGTTATTTTCAATACAGTAAAGATATTAATTCTAAAAAAAAAAAAAAAAAAAAAAAAAAAAAACTTATAATTTCAAAAAAAGGTATATAAGTTAAGCATACAAGTTTAAAAAATAGTAATAATAATAAATAAATCGGCAAAAATGCTTAATGCAGAACCAAAATGTTGAATGCAGTTTGGCCAAAAATTGTATATAAGTGCAGTATAGTACTTTCGCCTCTCCAGGGGGTATGCCAAAGGATGATTTTGGCTTGGGCTTATCCCTAGGGGTAGACACGACCACGCTGCGGGTCAGGTCCGAGTCTGGGTCCGACTTTTAGGGGACCCAAAACCGACTCCTGGGGAGGCGGGTCCGGGTCCAAACCGGTTTTCCAATTTTGTTTTCCCAAAATATTTACAAGAAAGAAAAAAATTTAAATTAATACTTGAAAAAACTTGAGATTAACTTTAAATTCAAAATTACTAAAAAAAATGAAATTAAACACTAAACAATTTTAGAAAAAATGAAACGATTAAGACCTCGAGACATAAACTAAATAAAATGAAAGTTGTGATGATTGGATTAGGGGTATTTATAAGTGAAAATAATAATTGAGAAACTTTTCAAAATTTCAAAATAAAAAAAAAAAAAAAATCAATCTTTCTTTTAAATTAAATCGTATTTTTTATATTTTTTAAAATTAAATATATATGCATTTGTTATTAGTGGTGATTTTTAATATTAATAATAGCGAATATGACAATAAATAATTTATTAAACACTAGTTATAGAATTATTGTAATCATTTTATAGTGTTATTTATATTTATATATTTATAGTTAGGAATGTTATATAATAAGTTTCTTTGTTTGAGTAGTTAGTATTGTACTAAATTATTAAAGGAACACATGATCAAGCCCCAAACCCAACCCGACTGGTACTTGGGTCCCTCGTCGGGTCTGGGTCAAACCTGGCCTGTGGCCGTGTCTAGGGGTGTATATAAAATAAGCCTAATTAAAAAAAAAAAAAAAAATTAACTTTTTTGTCTTGCAAATAAATCTGCATATTCAAACTTAATGCAAATAAAGAAAACCGTTTTATATATACCAAAATTATCCCAACTTCTTGAAACCCTAATTCAACACCAATTTCATGAACACCCCAAATGTAGCCAAATTTCACCAATTATCTAATTTCGACCGCCGGTCAGCCACCGTTGAACTTTTTTTTTTTTTTTTTTTTCCGGCAGGTCAACCGGCTGTCTCCGACGTTAACTTTTTTTTTTTCCTTAAAAAATTAATTTAAAAATAAAAAAAAAAGTCAGCGCCGGGAACCGGCGAAAAAATCTGAAAGAAAAAAAAATGAAAAGTCAAGACCGGCGTTGACCGCCGGGATCCGGCGGCAAAAAAAAAATTGGAAAAAAAAATGTGTCAAAATTGAATATTTTGTGAAATTTGGGGTCAAATTGAGGTTAAATTAAATTAAGGATGAAATTGGAGCATATTAAAGTATGCTCCAATTTTGAAAAGTCAATGCCAGAGACCGGTGGCAGAAAAAAATTTTTGAAAAAAAACTGTCAAAATCGAATTTTTGTGGTCAAAATTGATTAAATTGGGATTATAATTAAGAATTGAGTATAAAGGGTTGGGGGTAATATTGGCATATATATGAATGTTTCATTTATTTATAATAAATATTAAAAGATGGGCTTATTGGTGAAAGAGATATAGCCGTAAATCTAGAATAATAAAGATGTTTGATGACTTATGTACAAAAACCCCAATTTTATATACTGACGTAACTTTTAACCAACAGTGCAGCAGAGTTTGTGAGAGGAATCCACATAAAGAAAACATATATAGGATTATATAAGAAACTCCTAGTTAAGAATATACATTATTTGCAGACTCAATATTAATTAATATAATTATTGAAACAAGTGCGTGTATTGTGAACATGGATTTGAAGAAGCTACTAGCTAGACACACCTCCTCGTGAACTCATACTAGCAGTTCTTAAAAGTCTACGGAATTCATGTAAGCTAATCCTTCCATCTTTATCAATATCTGCTTCTTCTAGCAGCGGATCTATCGAACCCTTCAGACCTGTGTGCTGTTACGTTCCGTTGTTGTGCAATTCATTCAATGCACAACATATATAAGTAATATATATGTACAACGTATATGTATGTATTTATGTATGTATGTATAAGTAGCGCAGCTCAAAAAAAAAAAAAGAATAAATACGTACCATTTTAAGTTCTTGTGGGGTTATAAATCCATCTCTATCGACATCAAATTTCTGAAAAGCAGCAAGTGATCTCTGCTGCCACTTTTCGGAATTATGCTCCTCCAATTGATGAACATGAATTGTAGCTGCTACAAACTCTGAGAAATCTACAAGTCCATCCGTGTTGCTATCAATCTGCACTTAACCAAACATAAACAACATTATATTCATCGTGTACAAACAAATTATCAATGAATATATATATATATATATATGACAGCTAGCTGTAAAAGAACAAATAAAGATGTATATATACCGCTTGAAGGATTTCAACAACTCGGGAGTCCTTCATTTTCCATGGAAGATCCTTCTCCAAGGCCTAAGGTGAAATAATTACAAATATCACCCACCAATCGAAATAAATAAATAAATGGTGATTATTACTGCAATGAAAAGTAAAAAACAAACATAGAAATTCATTCATGTATGTACACCTGTCTCATTTCATCAAGACTAATGGAGCCATTTTTATCGACGTCAATTGCATCAAATTGATCTCGAAGATCAGCCAGCTCCTCCTCGTCAATTGTGCTAGCCAATGCCTGGACGTTACGTTATTCATCCAAATAATCAACTACTTGTATATATATGATGTTGAGAAAGAAGGCAATAACTAATAATTAAAATCCCATAATATAACATAAAAAATTACCCGAAGTGCAAACTGCTTAAAACGACTGTATTTAACAAATTGGCGCATATTAGATAGAACTGAAATGTCAAGAGGAATCTCTAAAGCTTCACCACCTTCTCTAACCCAAGGATGTGCTGTACAAATTAAAAAACATTAATTAAAATGCGAAAAAGGTAAATGAATTGATGGAAATGCAAAAAAAAGATGGGAAGATATACATAAAGCCTGGGCAGCAGTAAGCCTTGCACGAGGATCTTTAACAAGTAACTTGTTCACAAAATCTTTAGCAGCATTGCTTATCCCTGGCCATGGTTTCCGCCGAAAGTCAGGCTTGTTCTTCAAAACCTATCAATTCAAATTATTATTAAAAGAAATCCAAATTATTCGAATGTACGACAGTGTATGAGAGAGAGAGAGAGAGAGAGAGAGAGAGAGAGAGAGAGAGAGAGAGAGAGAGAGAGAGAGAGATTGTTTAATATAAGACCGCGCGCGGACTACCTCCTTAAAAATGCCATCCTCAGTTTTGTCCCAGAAGGGACGGCGGCCGCAGAGCAAAATGTAAGTAATAACACCAATGCTCCATACATCTGATTCAGCACCAGATTTACGCCTCAATACCTCTGGAGCTACATAATATGCACTCCCAACTATGTCTTGGAATTTCTTTCCTGCTTATTTTTTTTTCAATTAAAGATTAATATATTTTGACCCAAAAAAAACAAATTCATAAATCACAACACGTACGCTCAAATCTCCTCATTAATTTACCTGGTCTTATAAAGTCTGAAAGACCAAAATCCGTAGCTTTTAGATGTGAATCCTCTTTTGGGGACTTAAATAGGAAGTTCTGAATCAAAGATAAATGAATGAATGATCAGCATATATATATATACAAAGTTTAATAATAATAATAATAATAATACCTCAGGCTTCATATCACGGTGTACAAAACCATGTAGATGGCACTCTGCAGCAACTTTGAGCATCTGCCTCACAACAATTGCTGCATCTTTCTCAGTGTAACGACTATCTTTTCTGTTACGTACGTACACAAATTAAAATAATATTTAATTTGTAGCAAAGGAAAAAGGATGATGAGCTATGTATTGAGCTTACTTGGATAAGATACGGTCAAGCAGCTCTCCACCCTCACATAACCTAATTAATGAAGGAAATTAAAAGATGTGGATGGATGCATATATATTTCTAGCTAGAGAGAGAAAGAAGGTAGTAGATAGATAGATAAAAGTACTTACTCCATGACAATGTAAACAAAAGAATCATCTTCAAAAGCATTATAGAAGTGAACAACATTCTCATGACCAGCTAAAGCTTTCAATATCTTCACTTCTCTCTTCACATCCTCAACAGCTATTGGCAGAACCATCTGTCACGTTTGTTTCTTTCTTTTCAACTTTTTTCACTACCAACTTATCACATTTAATTTGCTATCTATCTATAGACTATATATATACATACCTATCCTGATATTTCAAGTATTAACGTACACCTCATCATTCAAAGAATACGCTACCAATTAACCAAATAATCTCATAATTTGAACGCCGCCGATGACTTTTTTTTTTTTTTAAGAATTTTTTTTATAATTTTTTTTCCGCCTTTGAATTTTTTTCACCAACAATAATATCACTATGTTGAACGTTCAAATAAAATAGGGTAAATTACAAACACCCCTGAGGTATGGTCAATTTACAAAAAAACCTCTCTTGCTTGGATAATTACATCTACCCCTCAACTATGATTTTTTCTTACACCTCCACCCTTATGGTGTCAAATTCAACATATGCATCTAGTTTTCGTGGAATGTGCTCTAGTTTGTACTCGTTTTGTGTAGAAATACAGTTTATGTGCACCACAATCTGATATATACAACCCAAAAAACACATATTATGATCATCTTGCTTCAAATTGTAGAGATCGAATGAGATAAAACGAGTACAAATGTGATATCCATATAATCTCGAAGATTCCACTAAATTTGAGGAGTTGAGGGATGGTTGTAATTATCCAAACAAGATGGGGTTTTTGTAATATGATCATACTTTAGGAGTGGTTCTAATTTACCCAATAAAATAAAAAGGAAAAACTTCTAAATTTTTTTTTTCACCGATCAACAACGGAAAAAAAATTTAAAAAAGATAAAATAAAAAAGGAAGTTTGATGTCGTTGGCCGGATGTCAATGACGGGTAAAAGTTAAAAAAAGAATAAAAGTAAAAGTCAACGCTGAAAAGAAAAAAAAAATTAAAATGCAATCTTGTTAAAATGGGATTCACGGGGGGGGGGAATTATTTTTTCAAAAAAACAAAATCAAAAAAATTGTGAATAGTGAGGGTTAGTATGTAATATTTCTTAAAAATTGAGGTTAATGTGCAATATTGGTATGGTAGTATATGATTTTGATATGAAATTGAAATAAGTTAGATGAGAATAGGTATTTTAATGTTTAGTAGGGTCCATGGTGTTTTCTTTTCTTTTTGAGAAATTTTGGAGTGTATATATGATTGCAATTAATTATGAGCACATGTCCTGTATGCAATTCGCTCAAAAAACAATTTATAAAATATTAATAATAATAAAAAAAAAAAATAGAATAAATATGAATAAATACCTTGTTCTTCTCTATTCTCTTGACAGCAACACGATCTCCATTGGACTTATCAATTGCAACATATGTGTAACCAAATTGGCCATGTCCTAACAATTTCCCGATGTTGTACTTTTTCACAAAATCCTTATCATATCCAAAATTTGTTCTTTTGCCACATGGAATGGCCCCACTTGTACTTTTTGAACTATTCTTGATTATCTTATGAGAACGTTTCTGTTGTTGTTGGTTTTTATGATTGTCTCTTGTCTTAAGATTATTATTTTGTGACCCCTCTTGCTTTTTTGATGAAGCAGTAAATGTTGTCTTGAAAGATGATGGCTTAGATGTGGCGGAGGAGCGGCGGTTCTGCTGGTGGACGTTGCCGGTGGTGGTGGTGGAAGGGGCGCTCCCTTTTTTGGTGGAAAAACAGATGCCCATTTAATTTGTTAACAATAGGATAAAAGAAAAAAATGAAAATGCCAACAGATTTCAAGTTTAGGTCTTTCAAATAAAGGGATTTGTTTTTTTTTTTTTTTTTTCTCAAAAAAAAAAATAAAGGGATTCTAAATATTCAAAAAGAATACATGAGAGAGGACATGTGATGATCAATCATATAAACACATGTACATGAGATGAGATGGATAAATTGAAACAAAAGAAAAGGTCGAATATATATTGTAAAAAAATATACAATGTGAAATGATAGAGATATATAATTAAATTTACAGGAAAGATTAAGGGAAGGAAGGGAATGGAGATGGTGGGTATGGTCAAAGAGACTTTTGGTAGGAGAGAGAGAGAGAGAGAGAGAGAGAGAGAGAGAGAGAGAGAGAGAGAGAGAGAGAGAGAGAGAGAGAGAGAGAGAAGGTCGCCCAAAAGTTCCCCCTCTTTTCTAACTTTTATTTATTGTCTTAATTTTTTGATTTGTCGTTAGATTTGCATTGTTTATCCTAGTTATATTGTTGCACAATCAATCATTTATTATGATATTCCCACTCCACAAATTACTAGTGGCTCAAGTTATAATCATATATTAATTGTTTCCATGTTGACCCAAATCAATTAGAATATCAACAATATTTCATTAGAATTGGCCGTAATGAGAATGGCACAGTTGGTGAATAAGGAGAATTGAATGTCTAATCAATATTTTTAAAATCGGACTGAACCTAGAACTGGATGACTATTTGGGTTACGGTTGGATTGGACCGTTCTACTTGGTTCAATCGGGTTCTTTTATTAATTTTAATATTTTAAAAATAATGTTTTGTAATATAATTTTATTTAGGATAAATTCCACTTTACCCCTCGTACTCTACCCGAGAACCACTTTACCCCATCGTACTCTCAATTTTATCGATTTACCCCCATGTACTTGTACAATTTTCCAATACAGCCCTCTCCTTCAACTTTTGGCAATTTTGACTCTGACGTCGTTTGGTCAACTCTGTAAATTACAAAATTGTCACTGCCTATAACGCATCGTTTCTCCTCCGTCAATATTGTCATTTCTTCTTCTCCCATCACTTCCCCTTCCAAGATATCCCCAAATTGAACCCCTAATTTAGTAAAAATCAAGACCCAAAAATTGATCGATTCCACCCAGTGCAAAGAAAAAAAATATATGAATGTGTGAACCTTTCTCTTTTCTAATCACGAGAGTCAAAATCGAAAAAAATCAACATTTACGTCAATATTTTGACTCTTGACCAAATGGCGTCAGAGTCAAAATCGAAAAAAGTTGACGAAGAGGGCTGTATTGGGAAATTGTATAAGTACAAGGGGGTAAATCAATGGAATTGAGAGTACGAGGGGGTAAAGTGGTTCTTGGGCACAGTACGAGGGGATTTAGAACCGAACCAAATTGGTTTGACCAAAATCGGAACTAGAACCAAAAAAATCCATCATGTTTCAGTTCCCCTTTTTTGTAAGTGTTAACCGCCGGTTAGAACTGGGTTTTTAATAAATAATAAAAATTAAATATTAATTATAATGGTCAAATTAAAAAAAAAATTCCATGTGGCACCATCAAACGGTCAGATTTAAAAAAAAATGAAAAAAAAATAGAAATTCCAACGGTCAAAAACTTCGGACCGGTTCCGATTCTAATTTGAATGGGTGGTGGGGATTACTTGACCGTTAGTGATCAATTGTCGAGATCGACTAATGAAGTTGCTGTTAGAACCGGTGTAACCGAACCGATCTGGAACCGGCCGGTTCCACAGCCATCTCCTATTTTTCCCCCCAATTTTCACCTATAAATATCCACTTATTTCATCCATGTTTCTTCACCAATTCACCAATTCTCTTCTCGTCTCTTCTTACTACACAATCTATTAGCAATTATCAAGCTTTTTTGCACTCAATTAGTAATATGATATATATATATATATATATATATATATATATATATATATATATATATATATATATATATATATATATATATATATATTGTTCAATACGTTCACGAATAATATTACTAATTTCATCGGCTCGAATGGTTACCATGAGTTTTTATTAATTATTTTTTGAAAAGAAAAAAATAATGCCTTAGATAAATTAGTAGTAAAGGCTAATCAGTTAAATATCCTTTTGAATAATTTACAGAATCTCCATTACTAATCCTTTGTGTATCTTGGTCTTACTAACCATCCACTCATTTTTTTGATTTGAATCTCGCATTAGGGTAATACATCTATGGTAATAGATAGAAATATATATATATATATATATATATATATATATATATATATATATATATATATATATATATATATATATATATATATATATATATATATATATATATATATATATATATATATATATATATATATATATATATATATTTGTATTAACATATCTAATATGAATATTTGGTTTGAAGAATGTAGTAATAGAGGTTCAGTTTAAACTACTTCCTCGAGGGTCCATTCTTCTGGAAGAAATATATCTTTACATTGTATGAATATAGAGACGACAATATTAGATCGTCGTAGATTATTTTAGAGTACGAGGGTTTCACACTTTTAACCGTGGAATCTAACTTTGGTGGCGAACGTTGAGTTCATAGCCTTGTAATGGATTCTAAATATTATTGCAACGGGGATTGACCTTTCAAGCATTTTGCAATTGTATGTTTTTATTAGTAACACTAAAGATTTTAAAACATTTTTGTTATTTAACAAGAGTGTTAGATTAGGGTAACAATCAAAAGAGATTGGGCCAGTACTAGGGGTGTGAACGAGCCGTGCTCACCTCTTTTGGCAGGTGTTAAGTGTATATTTTTACACTTTATCGTATCTTTTTATTTGATCTTTTGGTGTGATTTAACGATAATTGGTGCTTAAAAAGTTGATTTATGGTAGTCTAGGTACAAATTGATGAATTGGAAAAGTTTGGGGTCAAAACTGCAATTTTGAAGAAAATATGGGCCAAAAGTGAAATAATCAAAAATATGAAGGAATTGGCACGGCACGGCCGTCCCAAATTTACACCTCAAAATGGGACGGCCGTGCCAAATGCAGAAATTGGACAGAAGGTTTCGGCGATTCTCGGGCGGCCGTGTGAGAATTGCACTGATTTTCGCGCGGCCGTGCCAAATCACGCTGGAGACAATTTTGGACTTTTAAACACACAAGGAAACCTAGAATCATCTACCAAGTTGGGACATCTATTTAAGCCCAAACCAAGCACGAATCAAAGAACTTTTGACACAACCTTGGAGCAAGAGGAGCGAGAGAACGGAAGAACGAAGACCTGACGAATCTTCATCACAATTCTTCTTTCACCTATCTTTTCTTGAATCTATGAATTTTATTACTTTTATTATGTTTTTCGTTATGCGTAGCTAAGTTTTTAATCAAGGATTTTATTGGAACCCTATGTGGGGATGGTGAACTCGTTTTCTTGAGATTATGCAATTATGATTTTATGATTATTTCTTATACTTGTTATGATTGTTAGTGCATGAACTTGATCAATATATGTGCTTTATCTGTGATTATTGGGGTTGACTCGACAGAGCTATTTTGATAATTAGACGGTAAGTATAAGAACCTTCGAGTAGTTTTCACCGGATGAGTGTGTCAATTGCATGTGGTGTCGTAGACATACAGATATCACCTTAGGTAGCCATTCACGTGACTTGTTAGTTAATGCTTTCTTCATAAATTGTTTGCATAGGCATATAGTGAACCGTTTATGAATAGTAGACTCATAATACACGCGACAGCGGGTTATGAGTAAATTAGTGTCTCGGATTAATAATCAGGAATCATATATTTCATAATTGAGGGGTTTTGGGTGAGCAATTCTTGCATAGGGGGAAGATAAAATCCTAGGTCCGTTTTTATTGATATTTTCTCGTGTTTATTGGCTTTCATAATTAGTTTAATTATTTAATTGATTTAATTTGACAAACTTGCGTAGGCTGGATAAAAATCATAGTTGTTAGAATTTGGTACTTGAGATTAGATAATTTGAGTATTCCCTGTGGGATCGACATCCGACTCTTGCGAGTCCACTTTTACTACTTGTTTGCGATACGTGCACTTGCGTGTTAGGTATTTAGCACCCAACAACAGGCTCGAGCTCCTTCTTTTCTGGCTCGAGCTCGTGTCCATTTTGTCGAGGTCGAGTTCAAACCCAAGCTCATTTTTTTTATTTTTCTTTTTGCTTTTTAAAAAATATTTTTTTTAATTATTATTTTTAAAAATGATTTTAAAAAAATTACAAAATAAACAATAAATTTTAATTATATATATATATATTTTTTTAATATTTTTATTTTATTTTTATTTATTTCTATAATATTTTATATTATTATACATTATTCAAATAAAAAATAATATATAAAAAAAATTTGAAAACAAAATAAAAACAATAAATAAGGCTCGCGAGCCGGCTCGTGATATGAGTTCACGAGCAACTAAAAAATGGTTCGAGCTCGAAAAACTCAAATCTGAAATCGAGCTTTTTTCGAGCTGACTTATCGAGCTCACGAGTCAGCTCGACTCGTTTACCACCCCTAACTAGTACACAAAATTGAACTCCCTTGACTATTCCAATGTTAGTAATATTTCAAATTATTTATAAGGTTTGACTAGAGTAGTTATATCAAAATTATGGATGGGGTTTCAACATGCTATTTCTTTTAAACATGGTTCTAGTCAAGTTTAAAAATATTACTAGGTGCACCGTGCACGGCAAAAATATGACACACACACACACACACACACACACACATATATATATATATATATATATATATATATATATATATATATATATATATATATATATATATATATATATATATATATATATAACATGTTCAAATTAAAAAAAAAAAAGAAAAAAAAAAGGTAAACAATATTATTCATCAATAACAAATACAAGATTATGTTGGTCAAATAAAATCCAATGGGGATGTATATCTTTTCCATTTACGTGAAACCTACAATTTATCATTTTCCTTTATTTGAGAAATTTATAATTTGGAAGCATAAATAATAATAAATTGTAAAGAGCATAATAAATGGTGTGATTTGGAAAAGAAAGAAAATCAGAAAAGGAGAGAGAGAGAGAGTGGGCCGAGCCCAACAAGGCATGGATGAGTGAGATCGTATTCAAAATCCCAACGGCTAATTTCGACTGAATAGGCTCCAACGGTCATATTATTTCTCCATTCTTTCCCTATAAAACATTTCCTTGTACACATCAATTACATCTTACATTGCCTTTTATTTTAATTAATAATCGCTGTGCCACCGGCGGCGATCACAGATCTTGTATTATTCCGGCGACCCACTTGAATTTGTTGGAATGGAAACCCCATCATCGTCCACAAGAAGAGTAACAAGATCCCAGACCTCCGCTGCTTCTGCCAACGCCAACTTACAATTCTCAAGTATGTGAATAATACTTGAACAACATCTTTTTTTTTTTTTAATTTCATTTCTTGAAATTAATTGCGTATGAATAATAATAATAAATAATATGATTCTGTAACAGAGGAAAAAGGGAGGGAGAGATGTGCTCTGATAGACATAACAAACGATTCGCCGATTGTTGGTCTTGCAATTGGGAATCTGAAGACACCGTCTTCGTCTTCGTGTTCTTCATATTCGACAAGAAAAGGAAAATCAATAAATGGGGTGGGTACAACTCCAGGTTCAGGGGAGGCTCTGTTGAGAGGTCAAGTGAAGACCCTTTTGCAGAAAGTTGAAGAAGAGGCTGAGGTGCTCGTTAATAATAAAACGCTGCGTCCGGGGCCTTCTTTCTTCATCAATCTAATCAAATCTCCAAACAATAATAATAATAATCATATTGTTGGTGCACCAACTCCAGCAAACACACCCCAAATCTTGGATGCTTTATCATTGCCGCCTTGTCTCACTTCTTCCCCTGTTCAAGATAACTTTCTCCTTCTCCCACCACAGGTTTGTTTGTAACGCTTGATTATTTCTTTCTTTCTTTCTTGATATTGAAGTTTTAGTAATATTGATGTTCGTTTTCTCTGCCTATGTTTTATGGTTGGTAATAAAAACAGAAAGAAGAGGGGATTGATGAAAGTGAGAAGAAGAACAATAATAATGTGATAACGAGGTCTCTACTGCTGGATTTCTCCGAGAATGAAGGAGGAAAAGGGTGTTCTGATGATGATAATGAATCTGTTTGGTCAATTCAAGTCAATGCAAGCGAAAACCAACAAGAAGAAGAAGAAGAAGAATATTACGAGTATTATGAGGAAGAAGATGGTTTCTGTGGTAATCTGCTATCAGTTCTCTGTGAAGGAATGAGCAATATCAGTGTTGTTGATAGTGAAGGCCCAAAATTTGAGGGGAAGCACATTCGTTTTATTTACAATAGTGACGATGAGATGATTATTGAAGCTGATGATGATAATGATTCCGTGGTATCATCCTCTCAACACAATTAATTCATTTCATTTGTCAAGTCAGTCTGGTTTGGTTGTCTTCCTTGTGACACCAAACAAACTTTGTATTTTTTTTTTTTTTTTTTTTTTTTTTTTTTTTTATGTTTTCGGTGCTGCTTTGCTTGCTTCTCTTGTTATTACAATCGAAAATAATTGTTAATTGTGTTTCATTCATTGCTTTTTGAATTTGATGACAAATTTTCACTCTCTATGGTTTTTGTTCTCCAACAAGTGTTATTTAGTTTGAAAGAATTTGGTTCTGTCATTCTTGCTGGAGATGGAGGTTATTAATGTTTGTAGATGATTAATTCAAGCTGTTGTTTCGTTTTGATAAAAGGAATTTTCAATTCCTGTACTCGTGTTAAAAAATGGCATGGCGGCCGATATTTGTAATCCCAAAATTTCTAAGGGGAAGAAGACCAAAAACTTATTTAGCCCCTTCATCCATTTTCATATCTTCCTTCAAACAGAAGACCTCCACGAAAAAGAAGCCATATCCACCCACAACAAAATCGATTGAGTCAGATTTGCGGAGCAAATTCATAAACGCCGCCACACATAAATTGAGCCATCACCGCCACTCGACTGCCACCAAGTGCACAATACCATCGCCGTCTGTTTGAAAATTGTTGCAATTTTTTTGAAGAACTACCATTTAAATTTTCGACCTGTACACTTCAAATTTAACCTTGATTGTGTGTCAAAATTGTGGGATAAATTCGACAATGAAGTTTTTTTGTTGAAATGTGGACGCCTGAGTGTCGAGAATCTAAAGAAATCGACACTGTGATGTCTGAATTTTACAAGAAAATCGACATATACAATCCGAATTTACGTTGTTTGCAGGTCTCGCTATTTTCTTCATCTTTTTCGTTTTTCCGCGGTCCTTCAGACATCTTGATTTGGTTTTTGATTTTTTTGTTTGGATTTACTTAAAGTTTAGGTTTTTGCCCATATGTTTGATCTTGGATTTTATCTCTCTCACCCTTTATTTTCCTTCTCTTTTAGAGTGCCTTTTGTTAATAATTTTATTTTTATCTAGTGTATTTTTTTAGTGTTTTTTATGGTCTTGTGTGTTCTGTCTTTTGTGTATTTCTTTTGTAAATGGACTCTTGTGTGTTTTTGCTTGAGGGTAAAATAGTATTTGCATAAAGGGTTTTAGTCGTAAAGTTGATTTGGTCTTTCTCTTAGAAATCTATGGGATTGCAAATAGTTGCACCCTAAAAAATATCTCTTTTTTGGGAAAAATGCACTTTGCCCCCTTAAAAAACTCACAATTCGCACTTTCCCCCCTAAGAAACCGAAAAAGAGACTCTCCCCCTTCCAAATTGTGCCCCAGTCGCACTTTGCCCCAAAATTAGAATTCCACTGTTTTTTTTCACCGGAAATCAAATTTCTCCATCCAATTAGGGGTCTATGCGTCAAATCATCTTTTCCATCCATTTAAAAAAATTTAAACGTACAAACGTATTTTTACTTAAAATAATTTATTTCTTTGTTTATTTTTTTTCATTTACAAATTATAGTTTTTAATGCAATATATTCAACTTTGCATAATTCCAAAAATATTTTCTATTTGTCATTCATGTTACAAATATTTTCATTATTGTTTAATAAAGTTTTAATAGTATTGAAATTTAAAGAAACAAAATGCAAAAATATAAATTCAATATAACTGGAAAAATAAAAGCAAAAAAAAAATAGTAATCTTCTTCCCTCGCACCTCCCCCACCAATTTCGACCGCCAAACAACTCTGCATCCACCTTCTGTTCCGCCACCAGCAGCCACCCAACACCACCACGTAGAACCCACCCCATCTTTTGTTCCGCCACCAGCAGCCACGCAACACCACCACACCACAGTTGCTACAGCACCACGAAGAACTCAGCCCAGATCCGGATAATCTGCCGTCTAACATTAAATTCAAACAATCCATCGTCGAACATAGCACATATGATTTTAGGTGGGCGAAGAAATTGGAGTGATTTATGTGCAATTAACGTCGTCGTCTCGTCTTCCTTGTTGCAGAAATGGTCGATTTTGGTGATGCAGAAGGCGGGAGCGACATCAATCGAGCTGCAAAATTTAATAATGGGAATACGAAAATTGAGCAACAATGGTGTGAGCGTGATGAAGGTTATGGCTGTGGCGAAGAAAACTAGTGTTATGAAGAACTTGAAAATAGTGAGAGCAAGCATTAGTTGATGGGTCTTTTGCTCTAGAGCTGATGACGATTTTTTATGATGATGAAGTGCGGTGGTAGAGGTGGTGGTGGTGGTGCGGTGGTGGGAAGAAGGAAGGGGGTTAGGGTTCTTAATAAAGTTCTAAATTGCAATTTAGTCCTTACAATTTAGGAGGAGAAATTTATAATCAGGTGAAAATTTTAAAAGAAAAACATATATACCCTAAAATGACGCATATACCCCTTAAGTGCACAGAGATATTTGAAATCCGATGAAAAAAACACCGCAATTCGAATTTTGGGGCAAAGTGCAACTGAGGCACAATTTGGAAGGGGGAGAGTCTCTTTTTCGGTTTCTTAGGGGGGAAAGTGCGAATTGTGAGTTTTTTAAGGGGGCAAAGTGCATTTTTGCACTTCTTTTTTTAAGGAAAAATTGAGATTTTATTAGGCATTCATCGCCAAACCTAGGAAAGTAGTAAGCCTTCCAAACCAGTCATATCGTACAATTTCGCAAGGATGTAAAAAGCGGTAATCGGGTTGGAGGCGGTTAGACACCGACTCACAATTAATCGGTCGGGGTGTAATTAACCGGTGATAAATCGAAAATAAATTGGTTTTTAAAATTTAATATAATTAAACATAAATGTATCTCTATCATGTATATATCCTAATAACATAATAAAAGTTTAATAATAATAAGTTCATAATACATAAATATCCTTATAAAATCTTATATATAAAAGAAAGAAACGCTAGAGAACCCTAAAAAACCCTAATGGTATTTCTGCAATTATTTATATTAAATATTTTTTCTCTACTAATTTCTAACGATAATTTTTAACAATTATCAATCTCCGATTTTTCATCAATATATCTCAAATCAAACGAGATAAAGATAGAAATACGATTTTTTAAATCTTAATCTATATATTTGGATTATAAATCTTAATATGCAAGATTAAAAAAAACCAATGTTATATAAAATATGAATAATACTACATTATCAAATTTTACTATGTTAGTGTACGATATTTTCTTATTATGTATTAATTGATTATATTTTTTCACTTTTGAAATAATATCCCGTGCATCGCACGGGGAAAAAATGCTAGTATAAATAAAAAGACAATTTTTTAATTTACATTTATTCTTCAACATTCCTGGCATACATCATTAGTTCTTTAACAATAATAGTTAACATAAACAAAATAAAGCATACTCATCTTTTTTTTTTAAAATTAAAATCCCAACTTTAATTTTGAATTAAAAAAATAAAAAAATAAAAAATAAAAAAACTGATTTTTGACCGATTTTTGCCACCGAGTTTGACCCGCCATAAAGGTTTCCGCCTCAGACCGCCTCAACCCGCCTCGGACCACCTGACAGGCAAAAATCGATTTTTCAAACATTTACACTAAAATCGTAAAGGTTTGGGACCGCCTCCGCCTCGGATACCGATTAATCGGCTGCCTCAGTCGATTTTTAGAACACTGCAATTTAGCCAACTCATGGACAAGATGATTTCCAGACCGTTTGACAAATTGAAAAGAAACACGATTGAAACCACGAGCATAAACTGGACATTGTTCAACAATTGGACCAAAGGGTGCTAAATGACATTCTTCCTCATTGAGAGTTATCATCACTTGTAAGTTGTCGCCTTCAATGACTATGTCATTCCATCCCTTCTCCTTCGCGAGTTGTAGAGCATGAAGCACGCCAGTCGTTTCTCCTCAAGCATTAGGTGGTGGCCCAACTTTTTCTAGATTTTCCCCCATAAACATTCGTCGCTACTGTCAAGCGCCGCCATAGCCGTCGCGTAGAAGTTCTTTTCAATAGAGAAAAGCCACATCAACGTTCATCTTGATAATACCCCGGTCTGGGGGCTGCCATGACGAAGGATGAGTGTGAAACCCATTTTCTAGTTATACCTAATTAGTATTTTAGAATATAATAGCGGAAGACTTTGAAATATATTAATCGGGAATAGAAAATTCCGACAAAAAATTTCTTTTAGAATCAGAGTTCCCTTAATCAATTTCACAAACTATGAATGCATGACTAGAGATTAAGTCCCATTTTAGCAAAGTGAGAAAATTTTGGACAGTTTCAATCTATCAATCAAACAAATTAATAACTCTCTAACCGTTCATGCAAAACACTTGAAGTGTTTACCACATGCTCTAACCTAGTAAAAACAGTTTTTAAATACCTTGAGCCATTTGAAAGGAATAATTAAAATGGTACAACTGTACAGATTGAAAATGTAAAGCAGGAGAGTGACCTTTGAAAAATCTTTATAAATTTCCTACTGTTTCGAAAATCATAAAGTTCTATACTAAAGTACATTAGTAAGTTAGGAGTTTATCCCAAGTAGAATAAATCCTTTTGAGTGAGAAAAACTTCGTATTTTATTGTAAATACTACAATGACTCTATTTCGGAGCAGAGTTGGTAAACAATTCGTATTTAATTCATGGATTATCCAAATAATGCAAAAGACATATCAACGTGAACCTAACATATAGACCTATGATGCTGTAAAATTTCATGCAATAATATATACAAGAGATAATTAACACGAATTCTTAAACTACTAGGCATAATACAACACATAACTAGCCGATGGGCATTTTATAAGGTTTTTAGGAAAACTTGCCCTAAAGTTACGTAAGTTTTTGAGGAATTATCATAACATATATCAAAATAGGTAATCTTAATCCTATGTCACATTACACATTATGCATCAATAGTAAGTTCCTCCAATAGGCGGAAGGGGACGATAATAAACACCTAAAATGGTGTCGAATGTCTTTAAGAGCAAAGTGTACAAATAAAACAACATTAGTATATTAAGAGCACCCAAAATCCACCATGCCTCCATATGAACGCTTCTCATGATCCACGAACTCAACTTCAACCACGAACCTCGGGCTCGAAATCGGGTAATCCTACAAGCAATTCAACACCTATATGAGTCTTTGAGACTCAATGAGAATTCCATAGAATATCAAATACAGTTAGACAAGGAATCATATAATCATACATATACATACATGTGCAAGTATACATATACCTTAATCACCATTTCTTTAAGGAATTTTACCGATTTACCTTTACCTTCTCGGTGTACCTCTTAGACCTTTTCGATTTACCTCTTAGACCTTTCTTTCATCATTTCATAAGGAATAAGAGGAGATCCTTCACAAGCGAGTTGTCATTCTTTTGCACATACATTCATGCAAGTGCTCATACAATGTGTGAGAAAATCATTTTCTTTAGTCGGAGATCCTTTGAAAATCAAGGAAAAATCATAGACAATAAGCCTTCATTTATTTGGAACCCGTTTCATAAGTGGAATCAAACCACACACTCTTCATCTCATTTTTTGGGTACCGGTCCCTCATACCCTGTGCTTATTCGATCTATGTTTTACAAGACTTTCCAATTTTAAAAACGTGCAAGTGAGCTTAGTACATACTTTCATTCAATTCAAGCAACTTGATTAGTTGTGTGAGAAAAACACTTTTGTTCGGATATCCTTTGAAAAATCAAGTAAAACCTTAGACAATAAGCCTTCATTTATTTGGAACCCGTTTCATAAGTGGAATCAAACCACACACTCTTCATCTCATTTTGGGGTACCGGTCCCTCATACCCCGTGCTAATTATTCGATCTAAGTTTTACAAGATTTTCCAATTTTAAAAACGTGCAAGTGAAGTTAGTATATATTCTTCATTTCACATATTCAAAGTTAGCTTTCACATAAGCACACATATTTCTACATATTTCACAAAGGCACATAGTTTAGTCACAAAATCACAAAAGCAAGTAAGACACATAACAACTCAAGCAAAGAACATAGATCACATATTTACACATATAGCAAAACAACTCAAAGCATTCGGTTATTTATAATTACTATCTCCAAGTTTCATTAATTAAAGTTCAAGCCCTCTTTCTCAAGAGACTTGAAGTTTTTTTTCAAGTAGCACCAAATTTCCATTTATTTCATTTTCTTTCCAAAATATTCGAACCATAAACAATTCAATCACACAAAATTCCATTTTTATTAATCTTGTTCTCGGTTTTTATCTTCGTATATTATCTTATTACTCATACATCATAAACCATGGATCGTAAGCTTCCTCGACCCGGAGGGAGTACACTTACAACCACGTAGGTCGATATATATACACATAGAAACATATACTTATATATAGCACATATAGATTACAAATAAACCATGGATCAAATACTTTCTTCGACCACATAGGTTTACGAAAACCATGGATCAAAGTTTCCTTAAGATCACGCAGGTCTAGTATGTATATATATACATCATACATAAAAATTAAATTACAATATTATTCTTAGTTCTTCAAGATTATATCATTTAAAGCTTAGATTCTTACATGCATGGATGATCTAACAATAAACAAGTAAAGTACTATAACTTCCCAAATTTTCGGCCATTAAGAACAAAGAAGGAGAAAGAAGAAATAATATTGGTGAAGAATCACTTGTAGCAAGAATATGAAATTCTCATCTAGTTTCTCTTGGGAATATGAAGGAATTGGTGGATTGAATAACCCACTATAAGAACCTTGAAGAAATTATAAAAAATTAGAAGAAAACATTAGGGAATTTTCGAAATTGAAAAGGAAGAAAGAAAATGAGAGCTTTCTTACACTTTTAGTTGAAGAAACTTCTTTTTGGAAATGAGGAGAGATATTGAGCTTCTTACACTAATAATTTCGAAATGGAGTAAAAGAAGGAAGATGGATATTTTCTTAAGAGGTTTAAGATATGGTGGAGAAGATGAAAATTCACTTGGGTGTTGGGTTCTATTTATAGAGTTTTGCAAGCATTTGGGGGTGTTCTTGGAATTTCCTCTTTAGTTGGGTTGGATTGGAGGTGGTTCTATGGCTTGAACTTGAGTAAAAATGGAGTCTTGGTGAGGGGATGGTGGTGATGGCCGAAATTAGAGAGAGGAAGAAGAGAGAGAGAGTGGGTTTCAAATGCTTAGGTGGAGAGAGAGAGAGAGTAAGTGGGTCTTGAATTGAAATGTAAAGTGAAGTATCATTCTTAATGAAGAAAGTACAAGTCACTTAAGCTTTCAATTCTCTCAATTAATGAGTCTTTCTACATTAAAGAATTGTACACATGGACACAATAAAATCCATGTCTCCACATGGCCGAAAATTACAAGAGTGGGAATTTTTTTACTTCTAAGTTTATTCACTCAATTAATTATCTAATATGCACGAATTTATCATTATTTTTTTCTTCTAAAAAAATTTAGTGTATGCATAAATATATTTCAACTATCCAAATTAAATTCTAGAATGTAATAAAATAATTAATATATGAAAATTTTCAATTAAATATTTTTAGTGTGAAATTTTCAAATATTCTATTCTAATAAATTAACTAATTACATAATTTAAGTCACACATAAATTTCATCAAGAATGCATGTATAACTATGCTAGCTCATAATAAATTATCATATTAGCACATAAAACTTCTAAACTTAAAATCTACTTATGAAAAATAGTAAAAATATAAAAGGAGTTATCCGAAAGGGCGGGGTGTTACAATGAGTGGTAATATGACCCGAGTGAAGATTTAGGTAGTCCCTGCACCAACCCACGACGGCTTCCACATCCATCCGTTCCTCACCATGCAAAAATCTATTTCTCATGTCCCATAATTTCCACATTACTGTCATAGCCCAATAGTCTGATCATTGGTATTCGGACCGCCAATAGAAATCGAATGAATTCAGTCCCGGTCCACCATCCAAAAATATTGATTGATGAGTGAGACATTCCAAGCGTATGAGTGTGGGTCGATAACATCGGCCACTACATTCGGAAATGAGCTCGCCCTTGGACGTTTTGTGATGATTCCCAGGTTACCGTCCTCTTCAATCCATTGGTCTCCCCATATCAATATCGATTTGCCATTACCAATGCGACGTCTTAAGCCCATTTCAAATACCGTCTCGCCACTAGGATGCTCTGCCAAGTGGCCGATGGCCGTGAGCCAATAACTGCCGAGAAGAATTCTCCAGTAGGATAGTACCTCCTAGCATTTAAAATTCTGATAAAAAAAGTTCTGATTGAGAAACTATTCGCAACTAAATTTAACTTAATTAAGCATTTTTAATCTGAAATGTTATTCATTTTATGAGTTTTTACTGTCATGCAGTGCGAAATAATTTATTTGTAACTTTTATTCAAAAAAAGTCAAAATCCTCTCAAACTTTCTCAAACCTTTTCCAAACTCTTGGAAATTAAACGAGCAATTTCGACAATGATTTCAGGTAAAAAAATTACTTTATTACGTAATTTAACTTTTGGATTATTATTTAGTTTACGAATTCCATCGACTAGTTAAATATTTTTGTTAAACCGGTCAAAAAAATCGATTTTGTTACGTGCTACAAAGCACGAATTAAACTCCATATTTTGTGCTTCGTAACACAAAAGAGAGTCTATTTTGAAATTATAGGTACATTTCGTGTAGATCTACACGAAACGGAAGCTTCTTCTCATGTAGAACTACACGATAGGAACCAATAATTTCAAAATACACTCCATTTCGTGCTTAGTAGCACAAAATAGAGAGCTTATGTTTTGTTTAATTTTACACGAAATAGTACAATCTTTTTTTATTATTTGTAATTACTTATTATTGTTTATACAATAATTTTTTTTTAATGTCTTATTCCACAAATGGCGGACAAGTCGAAGGCACCTATGCGAGCAGCTTCTGCTGATGTTGAGCATCGGGAACCGGAGATTATGACTATGTCGACGTGACAACCGAGAGTTGCAGAGAGAGTTACTCGAGTTGGGACATCGGGTGCTCATGCCAATGTTGATGTCGGTCCTTCCGATACTGAGGAGGAGGTGACAGAGCCCGTTTAGATGGAAGTTGATGTACCGCGTGGAGGTCGCGGATGCCTCGGAAGTCGTGGACGTGAAGTTAGAGGTCGTGGCGGTCGGGACCGTGCGTCATTATATCCTCAAGTGTTACATGGTCCATTTTCGGGTGGCCCGTTTGATCACACTTTGGTTCCGAGTTTCAAGTCGCACATAGCGGCATACATCTGGGAATGATCGTTAAGTTATAACTACACAAAAAAGGGCATTTTCTAACAAACTATAATCGTTACGATAAATATTACTAACGGCGAAATTCCATTAGAAAACGCGTGTTAGAAATTCAGAGGTTCAGATTACTAACGGAAATTGTCCGTAAGAATATATAATCAAACCCGTTAGAAAAATAATTAAATGTAACGGTTATATCCGTTAGAAGTTATATTGTAACGGTATTGATTGTAACACTTCTGTTATTTGTTCCAACGTATATTACCGTTAGCAATTAATTAACTGTTAGAAAAAAATTACTATTGCTAACGATTAGATTTGTTAGAAAGAAAAATACACCATTGGAAAGGTAAATAATACTACCGGTTAGTTGTGTTAGATAATCAATTGTAACATATTGTGTTGTAACACTTGTTAATTTGCTAACGGATATAATCGTTAGAAAACGCTTAGATTTGTTATAAATAAATCAGCTTTTCAAAATATTTATTTTTTTTTCAATTAAAATTATTAAAGCCTCGACATCATTATAGAAAAAACGAGCATGGGCAGAATATGACATACATGTTTCCACTGAACCTGTATTACATCGTTCAAAGTAACAACAATTCATACCATGTAAATCACAAATATTCATAAATAAAAATAAAATTCAAATCTCTAATAAAACATAGAATGTAACCATCCATCAAAATAATCATTTATCATAATTAAACTGTTCAACTCAAGTTATCCAGAAAAACAAAATAAAATAAAACAAAACAAAATTCGATGGACCATCAACTATTAGAAAACATTATCCACCATTCCAAGTTAATCATCTAAATAATCCATGTAAAACTAAATTATAAACTCAAATATTTACTAACCAGCTCTCAAACGAAATTACAAATCCCCCTTGGACGAAGCATGTCAACGTATCATAACCCCCTGAGGAGGGTCCCACACACGAGCATTAGGATCAAGTACTTCTTCAATATAAACTTTCTTTTCCTCAGGTCCAAGAATTTTGAAGTGACACACCCTGGAGGTATCATCTGTCACTACAATCCCCTGGTTATTTTTCTTGAAAACTTATCACACAAGTAAACTCGAGGATTTGGAGTGTTGGCATTGGCGGGAGGGACATGCGATACTGTAGGGATGTTAAAATGTTGAGTCGAATAAATAGGAGAACTCGTTGAATTGGATCCAAGCTCACTTGAAGATGCAGAAGTATAACTCGTTTTATCAATCTTTGAATGTAAAGAACGCAGTAAACCTTCAAGATCGTCAATTTTGGAGATAATCTCATCCTTCTCATCACTAGCATCTTTAAGAGCTTTTTCATTTTATTGAATCTTTGACTTTGCTATCCCAAGATGAGTTAGTTGTTTCTTCGGGATACATGAACCTATTGCACGTACTCCTGCCTTTCTCTCTTTTCCAAACACCTCTGCTATCGCATCTGTATCAATGTCATCATAAGGCTCTGTACCTTCATCTCCACTCGAATTTTGGATTTTTCTTTTATTTGGAGCAGCTTTTACTTGCTCCTGTTATAGTCAAAGAAGAAGATTTGTGAGATAATAAACAAGTTCAATCTTAATAACATGTTAAAAATTTAAAATAAGTTACTTACATATTTATTTTTAGCACTCTCTAAGACAGTCCTATCAACGTGCTCATGTGCTGCTAACCATTTCTCAGCTCGAGTAATCGATCTTGAAGGATTTTCTTGTAGCTAAACAGTAACATTATTAATTAGCCAAAAAATAGCATAAAAGTTAAAAATAAATAAATGATACAAACCATTAAATATTCCTTTTGAGCATAAGTGCGACAACCAAGGCAATGAGAAAACTGTGAGTTGACTCGATTATTATTATTTTTTTCAATTTGGTCCACTTTTCTTGGATCCATTTCATTTTCCACGAACTTTCTCCAAATAATTGGGTCAATACATTTTGGCTCGGCTTGAGTATGACCATGTTTCTTTAATATTACCATTAACGAATTTTTGTGCGTCCTAAACTTTTGAGACCATGTCTTCTCTGCTAACGGACGAACAACATGTGGTGGAACATCGAACTCGAATTCACCCTACAGACAACAAGAATAATTACAAAATTATATACCAAAATCTTTTTTTTTTTCTTTTCAACCTGTTGTAAGTTAACACCCATTCCACTTAAAAAGTAACGGATATAATACACTAAAAAGCAGTAAAGACAGTTTCAACATTCGCTTGAAAAATAGCGTATAAATTAAAGCTTACCATCAATGCATTCCAAACCTCATCTTTGAAGTTTTTTGGCACATCTCTAAAATCCTTGTAGCTAATTGGAATGTGAGCTCTCACAAAATCACCCGTACGAGAACTCCATTGCTTCGAGTATTCAGCTACAACTCCCCAATCATATTCGATTGTGATTTTCTTCTTACCTTTCGGGATTTTAGTCTTTGCTGACTCCGACGTGGTTGGGGCTAAAGAAGATAGACTAGGACAACTTGGTTCTGAATTATCTGCACTCGACGGATTATCTGTACAAGTCCACAAACTATTAATGCACCTTATTCAAAGTATCAGGCAATTGAAGATAATATTAGATTATAACTCATATATAAAAGAAGATAAATGATTACATGTACTAGTTGACATAGCGCTTAATGCCTGACATTTAAAGTAACACACAAAATTAGATAACAACATTCTATCGAGAAAAAAATGAGGAAATTTTGGTAATGACTGAATAATATGAACTAACAGTGTAACAAGCCTGAAATTATTAATTAGTATAACAAATGTTCAATTTTTTATAACCAACATATCAAATCTTCAAAAAACAATGAAATCAAATGTAATAAAAAGAAATATTATCTATGTACTGCCATGTTGCTTCAACAATTCTTCCAAATTAGGTTGGTCTTCAAAAGTAGATTGAAAATTCGATGGAGTTGCTAGCTCGTCTACTCGACTAGTTAATCTCTTTGGTGAATGTAGAACCACCCACCAATCAGGATTTCTAAGATCTTTTGAATAGAATACTTGACTGACCTCTGAATCAAGAATAGCGGGTTCATCTAACTCACTACTACAACTCTTAAACTTATTAAAATTCACAATTACCAGATTAGAATTTTGACAATGCTTACAACCATTTGTCTTCTCCTCTATCCTTACCCAGTCACAGTAAAATATTACATCTTTAAAAATTGTGTAGTCCAACTCAATGATTTGTCTGATAACCCCATACCACATATGTTGGGGATCGATGCATGTATACACAGCGGAAAACAAAATTTAATCGAACTCAATGTTCGATTACATGCATAAATCAATTAATTGAACGTACCTTAACGCTTCCGCCATACACATGGTAATTTTCATATTTTAATCGAAATTAAATAAAACGAAAAACAAAGACGAGCATGCTTGCATACGACATCATGAAATCGAAAACATACATTCTTCATATAATTGTCATGCTCACAAATTAATTCACATAATCCAACTATGAATTAATTCGCAGGGGTTTTCGATTTTACCTCTTGAAGCGTGAGATTTCGACGAATCGAAATCTATAAACAAAGACACGTACAAGCTGCTATTAAACAACTCCAAGGCTGCGAAGAACCAACCAAACAGCAGCTGGTCCGATCTGATCTCGACGGCGGCACATGAGGTGCAGCGGCGGCGGCGCGTGGCAACGGCGACGGCGCGTGCGGGGCTGGCGGTGGTGGAATTGCGTTCTTCCTCTCCAATTAGGTTTCACCTCGTACAACTAGACCCAGTCTAACTGCAGCACTAGATACATAAGAGTTAGAAAACAACGGGAATAAAGACGAGGAAGAAAAGAGAAGAAACCGGCGGCGGCGGCGGCGCGACAGCGGTGCGGCGTTGCAGCGGCGGGGCTGCAGCCGTGAGGCGGAGGACGGCCGTGCTTCATGCGGCTAGGGTTTGGGGCTGTAAAATCTGATCTCAACTCATCATATGAGTTGTATTTATACTAGGGTTCATAACCCTCATGGGCTTAAGTCATTGGGCTTGACCCACTGATCCATTAAGCCCACCCCCTCGTCGGCCTCGTTTCTTACAAACGATCGTCCACAAAATTTTAACAAAATTATATTTGTGACGAGCATAAAGTCCTCGTCGATACGAGTGCCTCTTTGAAATTTTCAATTTCCAAAATTGGAAACTTCTAATTTAGTTGACCTGCTAAATCGGGAAACTTCCCAATTTAGAAAGTTCACTAAATTTCTGCATATCTCTTTCTCTCCCTTTATTCCAACTCGTAATCCACAATTACGAATCTTAGATTCAATCATATTGACATCCAACTACGCAAAGATTAACACATTAATATATGCTTGTTGTTTTTCAAGGATCTATGTTACACGAGAAGTGTGACCCTCAATGGTTCAGGTGTAAGCTAGCCGTGGGCTCACAACTCTTTGTGATTCGAACAACACATTTTTCTTATACGAACTCCTCCCAAGAGTCCCGATTAGGGTAAAACTCATTTTACTCAATCGCCGATCAAATCGGTGCCCAACGAATCAAGATTGGCGTCTAGCAACTACGCATCATGATTCCCTAGATACAAATGAAGTGCCTGCAAGAACCTTGTGATATAGTTAACGTACAGTACGATCCCTTCGCAGCAAATGTCCCGATTGAACTAGAGGTATTGGTCCACCGAGACCTCTTATTAAGTTCAATAACCGTGTGAACGTTCTAGGTGTTATAATCCGTTCGTGTGTGACTTAGAGAAACACATTTCCCTAATCACCCCATATCAACTCCGGCCGGAGATTCCATGGATTACAAACCGACAGAACACACAGGAAATCCATGACTACTCAAGCGCTCGAATCCCCTACTACAATGCACAGACTTCACACTAGATTTTGGACTGCACGAACGTTGGCCCTTGGAGCGGTCCGTGGTGGAACTCAGGGACAGGTCACGATACAGTCGGTCCTCTAGTGAAGTCACGGTGATGTCTGGGTCTTAAGGACTAATGGTGCACAACTATATCATAGAAACCTATTACTCGATGATTGGGAACCACTTATAGATTTCTAGGCGAGGGAGTTCAGTGAACTCATCTAATATGAGCACCCACTCAAGTATGCCGATGTCACAACACCGATGACTGATGAGACGCAGTACACATACACTAAGTGCTAGTCTCAAAAGGGAAAGGCCGGTATCCTCATTATTGGCGTAACCCATCGACTAGGAACAAGGTTTAACAGTTACATTACATTGTTGAGTTATCTCACGATTCTACTAGATCAACTCACAGTAATAGAGTAACGTTAGGACTATATCTATGCTGCTTGCATGGGATAAGAGATATAGAATCCAAAAGGTATTTTACCATTAATTTGAAATAGATTATTTACAAGTAGCATGAGAAAATACAACACTTAGTTGGCTTATTGGTCACATACTCTAACAACATAGTCCACACATCCTTGAGATTTTATCACCTTTTTTAGCCCTAAATGTAGTCCATGCCTTAATACATACACCGCTATCTTGCGTCACAACTGTATCGTCATGATACCTGGGTGAAAATACAAAACCATTAATACGATACTTTTTGTATGTCTTAGCCTCATGCTTTGGACCTTTAACTAACCGCCACAACATCGCCTTTGTTTCTGTCTCTTTAGACGATAACAACTGTGGAAATAAAAATAAAATATTTAAATAAAATCTCAATTCCAAATTTCAATCCTTCAAATACGTTAGATTAGAATTTTACTAGTAAAATGTCACATTTTCATACAACCAATGGATAAAAGAAGTCTGTAGTTCCACCTCTGTTTTTGTAATTCATTTTCCTCTACCGTAACAAGTGGACTTCAGATGATTTTTGTACTCACTGAAAATCGTAGGTACAATGTTTGATATTATATATGTTCATGGAAATAATAAAAGTTGATAAAGACTAGAACACAAACCTATAGTATGCATCAAGCCTATCAACGTCAAGTCGAAACAATATCCATCGGCGCATTTGTTGAAATTGTTTGGGTTCAAACTTTATAATAACACCGTCAAGTAAAGGACCTTCATCACAAAACTCTCCGTTCTCCTCTATAAAGGCTTCATAAGTACGTTTATGATTTCCATCATGTGGATTTGGCATGTACTCCATGCAATATCGAACGGATTCACCAACAATATAAGACTCTGCTATAGATCCTTCAACATACCTTTTATTACTAGGTATGTCTTTTAATTCCTTCATTTGCCTAATTATATGAAAAAATACATAAATTAGTTTGCTGATATAGCAAATATTATATTCTTAGTAGAATTAAAAGTTAAATAATAAAAGATTAGTTTACCGTTCCAATGGATACATCCAGTGCAGCCCAACAAGTCCACATATCAACGCCTCATCAGCTAGATGTACCATGAGGTGGATACTGATATCAAAAAATGACAGAGGAAAGTATGTTTCGAATACACATAACGCCTCTGCAACCATATTTTTGGCTCGTTGGATATCTTTTCGAATCAATACTTTAGAGCACAATAGGTTAAAGAATAAGCTTACTTGTTGGATAGCTCTACGCAAATCCCGATACATCGGAAACGCATGTTGAAGTAACACATTTAACAAATATTCAACAATAACGTGATAATCATATGACTTCAGTGAATGCAATCCGGGAGGGCTGAGAGTTACTACATTGCTCAAGTTTGATGAAAAGCTGGAAGGAAGCTTTAAATCTTTCAGAATTTGACAGAATTGGTTTTTCTCATCTTTTTCCAAGAGAAATAATGCTTTTGGTTTTAACATTCTCCATGTTCTTTCATCTTCTTGCACCCATTAACCACTGTGCATGCCAATATCCTTCATATCTAAACGTGAATTTACTGTATCCTTAGATTTAAATTTATCATCTAAGATTGTGCATATTAAATGCATGTTCCGCTACATTTTTTTCTATATGCATCACGTCAAGAACATGTCGAACTTGATGAGAGCTCCAATATTCCAACTCAAAGAAAATAAACATTTTATACCATGCTTCTTTAACTGCAATTTCATCATTTTCCTCTGTAACACACGTTTTCCTTTTTTTTCTTTGAAATTTTTGGAACTTTGCCAGGTACGTACTTTCTTAATTTTTCTAAAAGACCATCTCCATTTAATCGAGGAGGAGGACATCTATATTCAGCGGACTTAAGGCACAAATATCCACCCCTTCTAAATGGATGGTCCATATTTAGGAACATACGATAGTTTGTATAAACTATCTTTCTACTATGTTCTAGGTGGATGGATGGGGTATGGTCCCCGCAAATAGGACAAGCTTTATAACCATGTGTTATACACCTAGATGAATTTTCATAAGCTGGAAAGTCATTAATTCCCCACATTAACATCGCTTTTAATGTGAAAGGTTGTATTTCATGAGAATCAAAAGCCGACTCTCCTTTTTCCCACAATAGCTTTAATTCTTCTATAAGAGGTTGAAGGAAAATATCATATCAATATCTAGGCCTGGTGCCTTTGGTCCAGGAATCAACAACGACAACATCTGGAATTCTCGCTTCATGCACAATGAAGGTGGAAGATTATAGGGTACCGTAATCACTGGCCAACAACTATAACTAGAGGATTGGATGCCTCGTGGATTAAACCCATCAGTTGCACTTCCAAGAAAAATATTTCGTCGTTCTTTTGAGAATTCAAACCATTTACTCTTAAGCATTCCCCACTGAGGAGAATCAGATGGATGTCTCATATAATCCCGTTATGAGATTGATCGAGCATGCCATGTCATCTCAGCACTATCCACGGTATAGTGTAAAATCTGACTAGTCTTGGAATTAAGGGAAAATGTCTTAATACCTTTAATGGTTCCTCGCGAACTCCCACTCCCCCCCCAGCACGCACGAAGTATCTGGGTTCACCACAATGAGGACATTGCTCCTTATCTTCATTTTCTTTCCAAAATAGGAGACAATTATTTATACATGCATGAATAAAGTTTGCCTTCATACCCATGTCTTTCATCATAGTCTTCATCTTTGGATACTTATCCGGCAAAGTGTTGTCTTTCGGAAGCCATCTTTTTAAATAAAGCAAAAGGGCCGTCACACTATTTCCGGACCAACCAAATTGCTTTTTAAGATTGTGCAACTCCGCAATAGCATAAAGTGTTGTCTCAGGCCCCTCACATGAAGAGTACAACTTTTCAAATGATAATCTTTTATACTCCTTGTATTTATTATTGCTAGTTTACAGTTCTTCTGAAACTTCTGCTTGTCCAGTGCCACCATTCATATCAAATTCTCCATGCAATCGATAAACATCATCCACCAAATTACCAATTTCTAGCCCTCTAGCCTCTTCTTCTTCAATGTTCTCTTAATTAGCTTCTATTGTCGGCTCACTAATAAAATTCGTGTAACTAATAAAATTCGTAATAGGTTTTTCACCGTGCAAAGCCCATAACATATACGAGTTATCTATGCCACGCCTAATGAGATGTTTTCTAACATCTGTAGGGTTATGACGGATCTTATTTCGACATTTTAAACATGGGCAATGAATTGTTTCCAAGTGTGTAACATTATTTATCTTAGCAAATTCAAGAAAATCTTCAACCCCCTTAGTATATACCCGACCACCTCTATCACTTTCTAACATCCACTCTTTGTTGATGTGATATGACATAGCTTCTACATGATATACATAAACACACGCCAAAAAATAGCTATGAAAGAACCTCATAAATCCAATACAATTTACAAAGAATATCAAATGGTTGGATTTCTTTTAAATGATCTGTGGTGGTAAGTTTGAATAGCTAATATATTTATTATGAATAAAAACATGCATGATCGCATAATGTATATTAAAAATCAAACCATGGGGTAGTAAATATAACTAACTCATACATCATATAAGAATCACAATTAACCGATACCTAAGTAATTGGAATGACTTGTATAAAAAAGTTACCTAATGTTGGCTTCAATGCAAACTGTGGAATGATCCCCTGGTAATTATATAAGGCCTGAACCAAAGAAGAAGTGAATGATTAACAGTCAACTTATTCAATAATAAAAGGAAATTAAGTAATGTATTCTAGTGCTAGTTTTAAATATCTATATTCAATAAAAATAAATCAAGATCTCATTTTAATAGTGTAAAGTGTATAGTTAATTAGTCAAATATTTTCAATTTAAAATTTCGAATTTACTTTACGAAACCAGCCACACAAATTGTACAATATAAGACCCAAAAATTTTCAAGGGATAAATATATGATTAGTTATTGTTTTTATTTAATAAATTTAATTGTTACGTGTTAAGTTAATTTAATTAACTAATATGTGTACAAATTAATTGCAGAAGCGTCAGATAGGATGAGTGGAGTCCCTTATCAACTCCCTGAACAAGTTCACAAACGACAACATACAAGAAGTTTTGTCTCCTGACGGCATAAATGTGACCGATGACACTCAATTTCTACAACTGTCCGATTTGTTACCCGCCTGCTCCTTCATTTCGGGCATAGATGGTTCGTTGTTGTTCGATGAGCGATAGCAGCATGAGACGAACAACTTCCATAAGCCGTGGGGAGAGCTGACTATCACTCTCCACGATGTTCAGATGATATTTGGTGCTCCGATGGAGGGACGGGTGGTTGCTCCTACGTTCGGGGAGGATACAGAGCGGGCTTACTATGTGCATGCTTTGTCTGAGACTGTGGGCCTTGACGTGGAAAAGGTGGATGAGGTATGGAAGAGGGGTGGCCCCTCATGGAGGATGCTACAGCAGTAGTTGCTGATGCTCGAGCCAATCAACTGACATCGGGTTCACATTTATCTGACATTTCTGATCGGATCGATTTTATTCCCATAAAAGATGTGTGATTGGGTAAAGTCGTGGTGTATGCAAATGCTCGAGAAAGCCGAACTTGAGGATGTCGGCACGTATTCGTGGGGTTCAGCCTATCTGGCCTATTTATACCGAGAGTTTGGGATATGCAATCGAATAGCTTGTCTGGGTGCACCACACTTTTGCAAGTAAATTGATGTACATTATTGAGTTTTTTTCCTTAACTGTTTTAATTATCTTATTCTATTATTCATGTACTTTAATTTTCTTAACTTTTTTTTCACAGTGCTGGATATACGAGTACTTTCCTGTGTTTCGTCTGAAGTAGGAGAATCAACGATATCGTGAGTTCTAGCCTCGATGTAGGCAGTGGAAGACACCTACAAAAGTAAGCACAATGCAGTATGTTCGAGGGATACTCGACAATATGAGCGGATATGATGTAAGCTACTCATTTCTTTATTTATATATATATATATATATATATATATATATATATATATATATATATATATATATATATATATATATATATATATATATATATATATATATATAAAAATTAGGGTTTATTTGAATTCTTCGATAAGTAGTTATCAACATTTTAATTGTTTAGGTTGATTGGTTGTTGTATGGTCGGGGTATACATGAGAGCATCCTCGTACGCTTTATCATGGCACAATCTAGTACATGTGGGTCATAGAGCAGTATATGTCTGATCGTGTTGAGCGACAGTTCGGGTGGATTCAAGATATTCCACGTGAATTGATCTCGTCAATGGATCTATGTTCACGCACTCCAAAAGTTAGAACATCGTACAAATTCACATACCCGACGTTGGGTGGAATGTGGGAAATGTTTGAGACTCATTCTCTTCAAACTCAACATTATCAGCCGGCACGGCGTCAGAGTGATGTCGACAAGCATTACATGATTTGGTACTGCCTAAGGTGATATGAACTCCGTAGAACTTGACGAGACCCAATTACCTTACGCGAATGCAAAAATACGGAACGTTGAAAACAAAGGATTCAGATTAGCGGAAGCAAGGAATAATGACCTCATAGCTAAAAAGAGCTAGAAAACATTATTATCAAGGTGGAATATTTTTTTTCACCCCATGATTATACAGAACCAAAACCCAAAACCCAATATTATATCGCTAAGAAAACTACAAGAATCCACTTGTAAGATCCCGAAGATTGTTGTAGAACAGCGAAGCAGAATTCGTCACTCAAAACCTCAATTAATTCATTAAAATTCGTCTACTCAAATAAGGCAAATTGACAACCTATTTATAATATCTGAAAAGACTTCTTTTTCACAAGGAAAATGACTCTTACATAAAGTAAACTATTAAATAAGCAAATCATAAAGATAAAGAACTCTAAAACAATAAAATATAATAAATACTAAATAAAAATGTGATTTTATAAAATATAAACTCCAAACATCAAGTCGACGACACGAACACTCTTCATAACTCGAGTAGACACTTGGTTGTGCACGTGTGTTGGCTTGATACTCGATTTCGGACCTTTTCCACTCTGAATCTTTCTCGGATCCAAATTGCAAAGTTGTTTATGTTTAAGTTAACTTTCCATAGAATTTTGACTCAAAGTAATCGAACATTTGGTGAAAGTTTTATGACCAGAATGAAAAACTACCAGAGATATGCGAGAATTTCGAGTGCATGGAATTCGGCTAGTCCAATGAATTCCCTCTTTCTTTTCTTCCAATCCATCACCAAGAACTCTTGAAACAACTCACTTGTACTGACTATTGTCAATTCCAACACGAACGGCTCCATTAATCTCACTCGCTTTCTTTTCTTCCGATTCCTCATCTTTGAGGTTGATAATCGTATCATACTCCCCCTCTGTAAAAGGATTCGTCCTCGAATCCGGACAAATATCTATATGAGCATATAGAAACCATATTTCACGATCATCTTCAAACAATTGTAGCTCATATGGTCTATAATGCTCCAAACTTGATACACTCACTTTCCCATCGAAGTATAGCTAGTCACATTAGTACAACAACCTCCATCAATAATCAAATTTGAAGATACACCTTCATGGCACTGAATAAGAGCAAGATAATCTTCGTGTATTGCATCACCATCTTCATCTGGTTAGCTCGGTAGTAACTTTGATGCATGGTTGGATCATATCATACGGACACATTTGCAGATTAACAAACCGAATGTAGGCCCGGTTGTAGCGCGTCAGAGAATTGAGCCTGACTGAATGCAAAGGTATGCAGCTATGCACATCGACCTAGCAGTGATAATGTCCCCGCGGCTCGATATATTGGCATTGATCGTGATGACGATAACGACAATGATGGTGATGGTGGTGATGTCCCGCAGCGAGGAGCGCGAGGCGGTAGTTTGGAGATTTTTTTTTTTATGTATTATTAGACGATTTTTTTTATGTATTATTATATTGTAACTGGATTTCGTTTTTTTAATATATTATTAGTTTTTCTAATAGCGATTTACAACTATGTACAACTGAATATATTCTCAAAAATCCAAAACGTAAGTTAAACATGACATAAAGATAAATATTAAAAATAATTACAATTAATTACGATTGCCAATGAAATTAACATAAAATAAAATTATATTAAAATACAAAATACAACATTTCATAATCTATAGATTATGAATAATCGGCCGATGGTTATGATTATCATCACTAACTCTCAGTCGCCATAATCCATCTTCCTTTGAGTTATTGCCAATTAATCTGAAAGGACAAGGATGTTTCTTCACAAATCCATGTCGTCGTCCAAATTGATACATTACACACGTCAAGTACTGACAATTCTATCTTTTAGAATAAATAATCAATTGATGATGATAACTTATTGCATTGTCTTTTACCCATATAGTTAATACCTTTATACTATCAAATGTGACATCACGTTGAAAGAAGTGACTATGATCGTGAGATTCTTGTTCTTGTTCCTGCACAAACAGAAATCTTATTAAATAACAAAAAAAAAGGATTACGTGTACTTTTACACGAAATACAATGTGCATTTCGTGTTATTTTACTTAGCTCAATGTACTCGACATGATATTGAATTTGCCATACATTTGCTAGTGAGGTTTAGCTTAGCACCAACATGCCGCCATTGGAATGCTGTAAAGGACGTTTTTCTTCTTGAGTTCAATGGACATGGGTTTGTTCTATCCCTACGCATTATTAAAGGATGCAAAGCTTGTGGGTTATGTTGACCTTGGGTATTTGTCAGACCCGCACAAAGCTCGTTCCCAAACTAGATATGTATTTATTATTGCAAACACACTTGTGTCTTGGAGGTCTACTAAGCAGACCTTAGTTGCCACCTCATTGAATCATGCAGAAATATCAGCACTCGGCTTAGAGTTATGATTGACCACATTCGAGATTCATGTGGATTGACTACCACATAAGATCTTACAATCATATTCAGGGATAATGCACCAAGTATATAGCTCCGATGTTTTTCTTCAATTAGCAACAACAAGAGCTCAAACAAATAATGATCCAACATTAACTGCGCTGATTTATTTACTAAATCATTACCTAAAGTCACTTATGAAAAACATGTTAAGGCTATTGGCTTGCGTAGATTATATGCTCCCTTATAGACATTAAATGGAGTTAACTTAAGGTGGAGTACTCTGTAGGTACTCAGTATCCAGAAAATACTTAGGTGTCTTGTTGTACTACTTTTCCTTTGTGCGAAATTTATTTTCCTACTGGGTTTTTGGTTACCCGCCAAAGTTTTAACGAGGCAACATATGCTGATTTGTAAGTTTGTGAGTTGTACCTTTTTTCCCAGCCGAGGTTGTTTTGTCCCACTGAATTTGATTACTCGGAAGGTTTTAATGAGGCAACACAAAATGCACTATAGTAGTTTTGATAGAAATCCCAAGGAGGGTGTTGTAAATAGTGGAGTTTCCTACAGAACCACCCAACTCCCCACTAATTCATTAACTTATCCCATGTCTAGTCCATAGAGTTAGTGATTGAGTAACTTCTATGTAACTCATTTTATAACTTCTTGTAAATCTCGTTAGTTTGTACACCTATAGAATGGAATCGCTCTCTCCTCCAAAGAGACACCCTTAATTATCTCTCTTCGCATTATTATCTATTTGCATTATCTCTCCATCTCTTCTTGTTATTATTGTTTTTATACGTTATTTCCACAATTATTAAACCGAAGAGCAATACAAATAGGGCGATCTACAAAGAAATTAATTTTAACTAAGTCTAAAATAACTTTTGACCATATAGTTATCTATGTCACCTTAATTTTTAATCTTACCAAAGTCTAAAATGACTTTAGAGCATATTGTATCGTTGTTAATGAGAAACTAAAAGGCGGCCTTTATATGTAATCCCAAAATTTCTAAAGGGAAGACCTTACTAGGCGAAAGATTTCACCAAAAATAAACAAACTTACTAAGAGGAAGTCTTGAAATTATTAATATAGCCCTTATCACAATATATTCTTATTTTAGTATATTTTTCATACTTCCCTTATTGTAATACAATAAAATCACACAAAAAAAAACCGAGTAGAGAGAAGATGAACGAAGAGCCGCTGCCGATCCGCCACAAAGGACCACCGCGCACCGTCGCCGATGAAACTCATTGCACATCACAACCGCTTACCGTCGTCGCCATACATTTGTCGCCCAACCTTCGTGCGACCAGCGGTGCTTGAAGAGGAAGAGAAGAAGGAGGAAGAAGGAGGAGGAGAAGGACAGCTGGAAGAAGAAGAAGATGAAGAGAGGAAGATGGGGAAGAAGAAAAAGAAGAAAATTCGACCTTTATATGTTGTTTTTTTGTTGAAAAATCACTTCGAGATGTTGATATTTTGGCAAAAAAAATCTAGATGTTGATTTTTTGGCGAAAACTCGACATCTAGATGTTGATTGTGTTTACAAAAATCGACATCTAGATGTCGACATGTATGTGTCGAATTTTGACTACGGGATTTTTTTTTTAAACTTAAACATTGGGTTACCTACTATAAAAATACATTCACTCATAGTTTGTTTTCTTCTTTTTCTCTAGAATCCTCCATATTGATGTCTTGTGAATCCATAATGTCCTCCTTTGCAAGTTTTGGTAAAATTTGAGGGTTTCGGGTGTTAAAGGGCTTTTGGAGAAGATGCAAGAGATTTTTTTGGAGAAGAGTGTGAAATGAGTTTGTAAAGAAGAGAGTGAGTTTTGTTGGTGTTGTCTTCTTACACAAAAGAATTTGTGGTGTTTTGTGATTGTGTGTTTTTTTTATTTTAGCAAGGGTATAATAATCTTTTAGTAATTTATTTGGGTGAAAAATTAGATTTGATCTTACCCTTTGTAATTTGTGAGAAAATTGGTGGTAAATTTTGTTGGTGTAAATGCGTCATGTTTGTCAATAGAGAGTTTTGCTGATAGTTGGATGTGTGCTAATGAACAATCCAATTCCGAAAATAATGAAATTAAAGTTAAAATATATATATATTTCAATTCATCAAACGGAAATTCACACTAATAGAGAAGAACATTGAAAGGTTTTTGGCAGAGCCTCAAATATTAGATGATCATAACTTATATGCAGTAGTCAAAAGAAAAGGCAAGAAAAAATTGATATATTATAACTTAAATGTATTTACAAAGATTAGCATTCATATTCCTAGAGAGAGAAAGAGAGAGCATTCAAGTTCCTCAAGTCAGAAGTTAGATCCACAATTCACTACTATCTACGAAAAATATAACCCCACAAACTAAATGGACCGACTATACAGAAGAATAATAATAATAATAATTAAAACCAAGGATGCCACGTGGGATCCATCATGCATAAATTTCTGGGAGTGAGGGCAGCGTCAACCAACTCTGCAACACCCCTCTGCACTGATTGTGGTGGATCCACACCATTTTCCTCCTGTTCAATAAACAACACACTCAATAATGGGGAAGGAAGCAATTTCAAAACCCATATATATATATATATATATATATATATATATATATATATATATATATATATATATATATATATATATTAATTATATATGTACGTACCTCTTCAGAGATGTATTGTGGTGCTATGCCATTGATACGAGTAATGACATGCTCGACATTTGTAGTGACTTTCTGCTTGAGGTCAACATTATTCAAACTACCTCCTCCAACAGGAGCAAGAGGCATCCCAAGAGGTCTTCTCCAAGACCAAGATATCAACTCATCACGGAAAAACATAGCCAGGTGATGCCATAAATGCTGACTTTGCTGCAGCACACCATTTCATATTTTCAAACATTATTACTACACATCCATCCCATCCAACTTTTTTATTATTAATTAATTAATTAATAAGCTAATGAAGATAATAATAATAAATGTTTCAACTTACTTTGGGTGAAACCACGGCCTGTGAAGCTGCACACATTGCAGAGACTATAAGGCCTTCAACACCAAAATGAGAGAAAAACGCCTGCAGATTCCTTGTCAATCTGAATGGCACTGGTTCATTAAACTCTATCATTCCATTAGCATCGTATGATGGATGGAAATCTGTCTGAAATATTTTTCCTGTATTTTTGGCAAACAAAATCTTGTTTGGGGACCTTCCTCCTATTTGCAGCATGAACGACATAAAGCTTGAGAGAGCTAACTGTACTGCAAATTGTTTCTTGAATGCCCACGTATGATTCCCATTTAACAAAGTTTTATACATGAATTGCGAGAATATGGTCTCTGTCACAATATTTTTTGTTATATCATTATAAGCTTGCAGGCGAAGATCTACCACAGCTTCTGGTGATATCTGCCCACATATGGCTTGGTTCAGTTGCTCTTTGAAATAAGTAATTGGCAAATCTGCCTCTCGGTCATTTCTCGCACAATGGTTCTCATATACCTCAAGGAAGGTGCTATACATCAAATCATCTTCAACCATACGGACCTAATTAAGAATTACATGAAACAGGGCAAACTAACAGTCAGCAAAAAAAGCTTTCTAACAACGTAACGTCATATTAACACATTCGAAAAAAATATTTTTACAACTTAAAATTGGTAAATGAGGTGACTCCAAGAATAAAAATCAAAACAACATATATTGTGTTTGCATCAAATTTATTACCTGGGACCACACAGGAATAATAATTGGGGTGTGAATACAGATGTGTCGACGCCTGGATTCCTTGTGCTTATCAAACATTCTGTTCATGACACGGAAGAGTTGCAAAATTCTTTCATCACTTCTAGCATTTGGAGTTAAGGATGTCTGAACTATAAAATGGCGCTGAGAGCCATCAGAGCCAATCAGAGTCAAACGCCGGAAACTGCTACCATGCCTTCTTACGATAGGAATGTCAGCTCCAACCCTGTCCAACTTCACTGTATGATCCGGTGCAACTTCCTGATACCAAACAAGGATGACACATTTCAGTTTGAATGGAATCATTAATTAATCCCATAGCTTTAGGAACGGGGACTCGTGAGTATCAACAGTCCCAACAACCAAGTCTACCAAGCACAAGTTTGGTGATAGATTTGTGAATGTCATTTCAATAACCAATCGATATACCAACTGCCCCCCAAAAAACTAAAAATGGAACCAGTAAAACACAAGTGCAATCATATTTATTTTCTAGAAGACGCATTTCATAAGTTAAGATGGAAAGCCTAATTTTATAATATTAAACTACCTACCTGATCAGCAAAATATTGCCCTGGAACCTCCACATCAACAACATAGAAGTCTCGCAACACCCTACTTTCATCCTCCAACTTCAAAACAGCTGGGAACCGATCTTCAACATTACTCTGGAGAATGTTCTTCCAGTGCTTCAATCTTTCAGTTAGATCGGCAAGGGTGGCTGGAAATGTTGCAGTACTTTCTGGATCAAGGTCACGCTCAAAATCCTGCTTGTATTCTCTCACAAAATCAACATGCTTGTTCACAGCATCTGCTGAAAAGCAAGCTCTGCAAACACCAGAAAGCTCTTTCTTGAGAGATTGTGGAACTTCTGCTGTAGTTGCAGTTGGGTACTTGTAACAACGATGAAGCAAAGCATTCACTACAGCCAGCAGTCTCTCCTCAGGCAATGTGACGAACCTCGAGCCAATTTCAGTAAGTAGGATCTGCAAATAGAATGTAACCACAATATTATAAACATTGACTCTCACTGAGAAGAAAATTTGTTTAGATCAACCACAGGTTTTAATCTAAGATCTTAAAATTATTAATAAATCAACTGGAAATTTGCTCTTGGGCTCTTGGCGCTGTTTTTATGAATTTGCAAGCAAATAGAAACGTCATGCTTATTGCTTATTTAACAAAGAGAAGAAAAGAAAATGATAACATATATACCACAAATCACCAAGTACATTACCAAACTCAAGAAGATGGAATAAACTACCTCAAGTTCACTAGCAAGATTGGTGTGCTTGCTTCTAAGAGTCTCCATTATGTCTTTTGCAGCATCAAAAGCACTGGCAGCAGAGGCAACCAATCCCATTGCACTGTTTCGCCTCAATGCAGCTTCATTGTTGGATGAATTTAACTGCATTGATTGGTCGTTCCCAGAAGGCATGTTACTTTCAGCAGCACCTGACCTTTCAGTTTCTTGCACTTGAGAGCTACTTCCATCATGTGACCCAAGACCTCCAGCAGATTGAGTTCCTTGATGAAGTTGATTCTCTGAGACCAAAGCGCCCCCGCCGTGAACAGAAACTCTTGTACTTCCCTCAGCCAAGCTAATAGATCCAGATGCACCAACACCAGAAGTGTTTTGCTGCATTCTTTGTTGAGCCATTGCAATTCTACCGTACTCAGACTTATTAGCAACATCACGGCGCTCGAGCAAATATGTGCGAAGCCAGTAATACAATGCCTAAATTTTGAAAGGAGGTGGTATTAACACTAAGAATATCAACGTGAGAAAAAACACTATTTTTAGGGATAATTACCTGAGGATATACAGCTGCAACTTTAAGTAAAACAAGTTTGCAGTGAGAAGCTTCAGTCCTTTGTAAAGATAACAATAACTGAGGAATCCAAGAAAGCCAAACCCAATGAGGTATTTGGTCCAAGTACTTATCAAATGCCCTTCCCACAGATTCACTGGAAGTATCAAAGCTAAGAAGATATAGAACACGAGCTAGGTGGCTTCTCGAATTCGGAATACCGAATTTGATGCCATGGAGGAAGCAGCTCACTGCATATTCTAACCAGACCTCTTCATGTGTTTCCTTATAGGCCTGTAAAGAAAGGTCAGAATAAGCACTTACTGTTATCCAAAACAGTTACTATGGTAACCAAACATGAAAATTTGAATATCCATACCATGTCACAATAATTTCCCCAACTAATCCATCCCTTAGGCAAGTTCTTGAAGAGGGTAATAGCATTTGAATATGCAAGGTTGGCACCTTCACAGTCACTAAGTTTCAACAGAAAATCACCTTTAAGACGAAAAATTTCAGCCTTGTGTTTAACAGGAAAATATTCCAGATTAGTACTATTAATCAAATTAAGACCACTCGTCAGCTCCCCCTTCATTTCCAAGTATGCTTTTGCTTGTTCTCTTATTTTAACAAAAGCCTCCTGCAAATCAAAATTGAGAAAAAAAAATTAAAATAAGACCAATCAAACACTTCAAATACACGCCTTCATGACACACCCACTCCGCCAAAAGAAATAACAAAAAAATAAACTCTCGAGATGTGATGATGGGGTAGGATTGGTGGCACAGGTGGCAAAAATAAATACAAAGTATAGAGCACCTGAACTTCCATTGTGGAGTGACCATACATCTTCTCAAGTATAGAAACACAAACATCAGATAAGCCATGCTTACGAGCAATGTGGGCAAGCTTATTGACATTCCATGCCTTGTCGCGGAAACCAAGATGATGCAGTTGTGAATTTGTATTACCAAAATCCTTAAATGCATCTATAACCGCATTATACATTTCATTCCTCCACTGAAGCAAATCATACCAAACAGACGTATTGTCCCATTCATTTGGTGTTCTCAATCTCCATGTCTCAAGAATATCCTTGAGATCTGCATATAAGCCACCATGACCACCAACAGTAGAATTTCCAGACAGTTTGTTTCCATTTGAAATATCCACTATAATCCTAGCTGATTCTTGAACTTCAACTAGTTGCTGAAACTGCTGCAGAAGAGGTATTCTGGCATGAATGGACATTTCAGGCAGTTGCCACCACTGTTCCAAAGCTAGATCAACACCTTTTCCCACTATATTTTCAGCCTCTGGCACCCCATTGGTATTCTTTTCATGAAGTGCAAAATATGCCTGTATAATACGAAGTTTTGGAGTTTCTTCTAGTTGGGCCTTTGGAATAACTTGATCTTTTAAATATGCCCAATCTGGCTGTTTCCAGAGACTATCGAGTAGTATCTCGTAATTCTCAACAAGCTTTCCAAAATCAGAAAGAGCTTCCCACTGACTAAGCTGACTAGCACAATGGAGCCACTGCTCTTCCCAAAGGCACATCTCAGCTTTCGGTACAGTATTGTTGTAAGTGCCTTGAGTTGCCTTAATCATGGCCTGATAGAAAAGGCTTTGGGCCCTTTGCCAATAGCCATGCTGAACAAGTGAAAGACCTGACCTAGTTTCTGCAGTAATTGACCGTTTCATCCACAAACCACACCTCATATCTTCCTCGTTGAGTAAGCGGTAAAGCTCAGCCAGAGACTCAGAACACTTTGTGTCATGCAGAAACAACATTACATGACTTTCAAGGAGTCCTAATGCAATGTGCCACGCATTGTAAGTCTTTCCAATGAATTTGATTAGTTCACTGGGCATCCGTGGCTGTGGGTGACTCAGTTGAAGCCCTTCTAAAAGGGCTTGCACAACATTTGGTCGATGTGTTTGCTGCTTTTTATGATAATCTTTTGACAAGAGAGCTATCATTGGTTTGGCTAGTGCCATCTGTTCTTCCTTATGCAAGGTTACCCAAACAATGGGAAACACCAAAACCCACAGATGGTATGCAACATTAGCATCCGTATGTGCCAGCTCTCTCAATGGGATAATAAGATCAGCAACCTACATCATAAATCAGCTTGAAGCTATTATCGATCACCCTTTGAAAGAAAAATGACAAAAGAAAATATTCCAGATATTCTACAAACGAACACATATACAGAGAAGGAAAAATGTACACTGCGTCAATGTCAAAAGGCCACACTCAGGCGAGAGAAATAAAAGAAGGCGCAGTCTCAAACACAAAAACATGATAAGCCAAATGTATATTTTATGAAAGCATAATGCCAAATGCATCCTGGAGATGCAACATGACCTTTATAAGTGCATTGCATCATTGCCTGGTTAATACTTCATGTCAACATCAGTTCTTTAATAACCAAAAATAGAGTAACATTCCAGCTAAGTTCTAAATATAAATAGCATATCGAATATTACCTTTAGTTTGCTCATATCATTAAGAAAATGAGTGTGCTTCAATACAAGGCTATCAAGTGTGAGAGGTACTTCCTCAGAGCCTTCCGGAATATCAGTAGCCATTGGCTGCACACCAGTACAGTCAGAAGTTGCACCTGATACCAAAACGGGGGGGATCTTTGCTGAGTTTGGAGCCAGTGTAATAGGTTTGTCCTCAACTAGTATAGCCAAAAGGAGATCAAGGCCTTGCTTAAGCCAGAAAACATCACTCAAGGCCTCCCAATCCTGAATTTGAATAATATACTGCAGCCTTGTAAACAAGGTTTTCCCCAGTGATTCATGATAAAGAACAAAAAATTTCATCCGCACTTCAGGATCTTTAGCCCGTAAACCCAGTAAATACTGTCTCTCTACTTTCTGAAACACTTCTTGACGTAGCGGAAGAGGATATCTGCAAAATAACTAGGTTAATAAATTGCATTATATATCAAGGTAGTTTGAAGAATGACAGATATTTACTTATTAGAGTCAGCACAAAGTCCGTAAAGAAATTCAAGATACTTCCGATCCCACTCTTCTGCCGTGCTAACGGAAAAGTTCTGCTTATCGACTTGTGAAAGCTTCTGGAGCAAAGAAACAACCTCCTTAGAAGTAATAGATGATGTACTAGATGCAACAGGTGTTCCAGCTTTACCAAAATCATCTTCAACCCAACCCTTTATTAGATCAAGAATGCAGAGAAGGACAGAAGGATCGGTTCCCTTCTCAGATAGCAAGGAGTTCAGGATTTGAGTCACAGATCTTTTGCAATCAGGTACACTCATGACTCTTTCACTGATAAGTTTCAAAACAGATTTTAAGTTGGCAATGACAACTCCAACATCAGCACCTTGACGAGAGGAAGTGACTGCAGAATCTGCATCCGATCTCTGACCCTGAATGAGTAAATAAGAAGCCTTTTGATCCAGGAAGCATAAAGAAGATGCAGTAAAAACTACCAAAATTGTATAAGTACGAATTGGAATTTCAGTAACGTTCTGAAGCACTTGCAATTTACGCTTAAGATACCCTATGCTAAATATGTAGATAGGACATAGAAAATATTATAATTAGAAAGAAAACATACTTGTCTTGTATAAGAAGCATTAGATAATCCCATATCCCGTGCAAGACGCTGAAGGACGCGGACCACATTGAAAGGGTCGATAAGGTTTTTGTGAACCTCCGCCAAGGATTTGATGACATAAAGCACAAAGCTAATCATGCTAGCAGAGTTATCTTCTCCTGCAGTCTGAGGGGCAGCAACCACTGCAAGGTGCTTTTGCACAAGCTCCTCCATTTTTTGATACACCATCTTTACTTCTTGTGGTGTGTTCACTGCTTCCGGAGGAAATGCAGCAGAAACCATCATCAACAGGGAGCACAAAGAATTTCCAGCATCAAGCATCTTGAATTTGAAACATGGTTCCAGAATCTGCCAAAGATTTACAGACAAAAGCAGTAATGTTAGAACAATGGCCTCTTGGAAAAAGCTAAGCAAAAAGTTTATGATTCTACAATAATACATACTTGGGAAATCTGGTTGATATTATTTCTCACAAACAGATGTGGTTGCTTTTCCAGAACCTTGTTCATCACATCCAGGCCCTGGGATAAGGCAGTAGATGGGTCTTTTGATTGAGATGATGGAGTACTGCTGAGCAGCTTCTCCAAATAATTGAATTTGACATTAGCATTAGGCCACACTTCCAACGCTTGAGATAGAAGATCTAAAGCTTGCTTGTACATAAGACTTGCCTCCTTATCTTTAGGTTCTATTACTAGGGCAACCTACATAAGAAAATAAAAGACAAATTACAATATAGTGAAAATTATCTCAGCAGTCATGACTCATGACTGATAATGAATGGAACATAAAGACTATGTAGCCCAACAGAATAATAAGTAAAACAAATATGACAAACATTAAGTTTTGTTGTTCTCCACTTTTTTCTGAATTCTATCTGGTTTATTCTTAATATGTTTTTAATAACAATAAAGCAGATAACTGTAAATAATAGCACATGCTTCGGGACAAGTACTTTAATCAATTAAAAAGAAGCATAACCTAGTTGGAATCATCCAATTATTCAAGACCAAGATTAGCTCGAGTAGAGGTTCAAAGAAGATCTATATGGAACGCCATGTGTATGTCTCATGAACTCATATTATAGCTGGTGTTAAACTACGGCCTCAAATTCGGAAAGAGAGCAAAGTGGCAAAATAAGTTCAGAAACCATCAACTATCAGGCATTATAGAACAACTAAAAGCCAAATGAAAACAAAAGGTAGGCTTTTGGAGAAAGAGAAAATCATAACAAGCACATAATTTAAGATTGTTTTAAGTGAACTCAGATGTTGATACTACATTGTGTGTGCTTGTACACATCAAATAACACATACATTATACGTAACATGTGATTGGAGACATACTCTTATAAGAAAATTGATGATCATCTCCTCCATTGCTGCATTAGGCTTGAACTCTTCATCGGGTTGTGCAGCAGATCCAGGAGTTTCAATGTTGGGAATTGAAGAGGCACTTCCAGGAGACATGACACACAAAGATTGCAGACCAGGTTCAACCTTTATTCTCTTGGTTGAATCATCAGAAAATGTAGTTACATCAACAGAAAGCTTATTAGGATCCCCTGCAGCAGAAGTAAGATTCAGTACATCAGTACTCTGACTGGTGCCATCATTATTAGCCCCCTTCTTCAGGTCATTTTGTCTTTGTTTTTCCCAATTGACAACCAATCCAGCAAGTTCAATAGCAAGGCGCCTATTTTCTGCAGTAGTATTATATGGTAGCCCAAGGCGACTGAGAGAATTCACCATCTGAGGGACAAATTGTGCCCTACAGCTGTAGAAAAGATCTGAGTGGCGGACAATGAGCTGGAATATGTGAATAAGATTAGGAATTGAGTGACCTTCCTCAACTAAGATTTTCTTAGTGTAACGTATCCATATAGGCATACGTGAATCCCCAAGTGGCAATCTTCTCGGAAGTGCTGGCATGAGTATGTCGAGAGCTTGTTTGACCAAAATTTTATTCTCTGGCTGGCAAGTTCTCAAAAGTGCAACAAATACCTATAGTTTCCGGTTGTTAATACAAATGATAATTGTTTCAAATAACAAAAAATACAATTACAGAAGAGTTGAAACATTAAGATATGTTAGCCAATATATGTTAACCAGATTTCTTAACAATTCCGATCCTAACAATTGGAGAGTGACTCAAGGAACCACAATAAGATATTGCATACAAACTCTAAATATCTTACAAACTAAGATATTCATAGCAATTTCTAGTGTTTCTACGCGGGGTATGCTAGTGTGGTGCCTGCAGTCACTTCCCAACGTAAAGGAGTGAGCTATCCAATGTAAACATAAGAAAAGAAGGAGAAGATAACTTATAGCTCATTCCAATCAGTTGGGGAGTGACTGCAAGCACCACACTATGATATTGCATACAAACACTACAAATAACGTAAATGAACTATTATGTATCAGAGAGAATGGCAACTGAAGCCAACTTCACCAATATACTCACGAAAGGTTTAAGCTCGAATGATTTTTGTATGCTCCAAAGATGTATTGTACTTGTCACTCATGACGAGAACTTACAAAATAATAGAATTTTTATAAAATATTTTCGGTCAGAATAAGTGTTATTTACCGGACAGGGTTCTCCTATCACAAAGGACGCATTCTTCAAAACCATGTCCTCCACTTTATAATTTATCTTACATGATAAAGTTCTCAAGTTTCATTTTAAGCTTGACATTATCTAGTACAGTTGAGAGAACATTATAGAAGAATTTAGCAAAGCCACTCTTTCCACCACCCCGATTAAGTCAATGCATCTCCGCGGATAGTTTACCCGCAGTGGACAAAAGTACAAATAACCGACATCAAAAGAAGTTTCAAACGAAATGCCAAGACTCATGAATGAATCAAACAGAAACTGTAAATAACCTTAGCACATCAAGTTAGTACCCAGTGCCTCATTTTGCTACCATTATGGTAAGGTACTACAAGTAAAACCTTTTATACAAAAATAGAGCACCTATAATACAAAATAAAAATGCAAACTTTCATAAGAATGAATTATAGACTGTCTTCATGAAATTTTCCCACTGAAACCTGTCCGACAAGTAGCATGTGCCAAAAGCTATCCACCTTATACTAACAAATTCTTTATATTTGAGCTATTTCAAAATAGTTCTACCTTTTCAAAGTTAGTTTTTACTGAATACACCAATATTCTGGGATTATGCCACCTTTTCTGTAAGTTATAGAAGGCATGAGCTTACATAAATAAACAGATGACATTCTCATTTTCAGACGATCTTATCCTTTTATATCATCTCAAAAAACATCCACCTATTGAAAGCCAATGTTTTCATTTATGTTACAACAACATTACAGTGGGACTACTATCATAGAAAATATATGTTTCAAATACATCAATCTCTCTGCTTTTTAAGTTTCAATTTCTTATATAAACAGACGTGAACATGCCAGCACACCCTCTTAGACACATTCTTATTCAGAAGTTCCATGTTCTCATTTTCTAAAAAACTGACTACCTAATGACATGAAGTATAATAAGAAACACCAGGAGATAGTATTTAAAAGAACGTAGATAAACCTGTCTAAGCACCTGTAGTATAATTTTTTCTGGAGCTTGGTATGCCTCCAAAAAGTGACAAACATTTACAAATGCCCACTGCTTACTAGCACTGTCTTCACGCTTGAGATGATTCCAACCAAATTTTATAAGCTCCTTCCGATGATGGACAAGGTCATTTTGAAGATACTTAAGAAGTAGAGTGGCAAGCTGCAGAAGCTCAATCCTCAGAGGCTCATCATAATCCAGAGATATCTAGGAAAATAAGATTGAAATCATAGTCACACATCAAAGAAAATAGACAAGTCATATATCTGTATAGATCTATGTATACAGATATCTATGTAACTATTGTTCAGATGTGCATCTATTTACAGAGATATCTACAATGCATCACACGTTATGGGTAGAGATAAAGGTGGGCTCTTATGAGACTGTCATGAAATCCAAGAAGAAACGACCGGTAGTGGATTTGGAGGTGGCAGGAGATGGATGTTGATGACGGCAAGGAACAGATAATAGACGAGGATATCATAGCCACGATAGGAAAGATACTGCTTGGGATGGTTAAAAGGGCTGTTTAGTGCCAGCCTTTTTTCTAATTGCATTTCCATTTATTTTTTTAACACTAGTCTTATCTCCCTGATCACGATGCATCATAAAGTAAATATACCCACCCAATCCTTATCAGTGGAAAATGTATTTAGTGATTTATGATTTTCATTGAAAGTCCAATGTTTAAACATATCCCAGACACAAATTTTAACTGAATACACATCCATACTTGTAATCCAAAAAATAAGAACTCTAATCTTCAACCGTCACCGTATAGAAAATGAAGTCTAACAGCTAATAAGATCAACCCCCTCCCAAGGTTAAGGGTGAAAATCCATCAAACCAATAAATCAAGTACCTCTTCTGGAGGATCGAGCAGTTTGTCAACAATTATCTTGATTGTAGTCGCATCAATGACCTCCCAAGTTTGTCCATTCTGAAAAGCATGAGCTAACATAGGAAGAATGAGCATTTGCATTACAATTACCATATGATCATGGCTCAATTGTTTTAGCTGAAAAAGGTTCAGAAAATGAAGTAGCAAAGTTTTCTTCAAGTTGGGAGGGTAGCCCTCAGCCACCTATATAACAAAATAGCAATCGTTATATGACAAGCACCCATTAACCAATAATAATAGAACAGAGATAGCTGATTATGGAACCACAAATTACATACCTCAATAATATAGAACTCCTTTAAGAAAGTAAAGTCTATGCGAGTCCGATACAGGAAGATGGCAAGAATATCAAACAACACATTAACCTCCATCTTGTCATGACGCAGGTAGTTCAAGAAACATTTGACTAGCCACTTGCTTTCTTTAACCTGTATATGTTTATTAATATTTCAACAGTTAATAAGCTAACACACAAACTAATACAGGTCAATCAGGTGCTGATCCACTTGCGATAGATTGCAAAATCATTTTCACTATACTGGATTTTTACTGTATCACTTAACCACTTAAGGAACTGTAAAATTGACAATGAAAGATTACAGAACAATAGAAGAGAATTAACAGAAAATCAGAATCATTCCACATGGTCCACCTATCTTGAGTCCTTGAGTATTCCTGAGAATAGCTACTTTTGGTACAAGCAATGAGTTGTCATTGTCTAATCTATCAGGTCAGACAAAGGAATTTGATATTGCACTCATATGAGAAGCTTTTGAAGAGTCTAGGGGTTATAGAGCAGAAGGACCTTTCAAGAAAATCTCTCGTAAGTGTGTGCATTATCTAATAATGAGGACAACATTGTCCAATGGAAATCAAAACAGGGCACACATTAAGTGCCAAAGTTCAGAATTCGGATTGTGTCCAATTACAGTCACTTTCAGAGATTTAAATCAAAATCATAATTCATATACATAACTCTCTGTCAGATTTACTGATCTACATAAATTTTGCAGTAAACAATTTTAGTAATCTAGTGATATCAGATTATTGCGAATCTACTGACTGCACAGTGTTTAGGTAATTTAATTACCGTTATACCTGCAGTCAATTGATTTTTTGTACATGTCCCAAATTTGCAATGGTGAATGGTGAAGCATCAACCATGAAACTATTGTAGATACAAGTTGCAATTTGAAGCTGTACATAGTGAATTTTCACAAATTACCTAGTTTGATATGTAAAATTCATAACAGTGATAACATCATGGTTAGTAAACCAATTGATCATTCAAAGTCCACTGTTTTGCTGCATGCATGACCTAAAACGTAAATAGAACATTCTGATGCATTCCTTTGTTTTGTTCACTGAGGTACACAGTTGGACTGAAACAATACATTGCTAACTATGGCTATTATCCTCAGTTTTCTACCAACTATAATGCATGTACACACATTTCACAAAAGAATAAACACATAATGACTAATAGCACAACATTTATTTTAAATAAAAATACAGAGAGACATAAATATTCATTAACACAGAAGTATTTTTATGTCAAAATCTTCAATTAACCAAAATAGAAAATATAGTAAAGTGTATGTATATCGATAATCTATTTCTAGAATTCTTAATACTTCTCAACACAATGTTACTTGTCGCAAAATAATAACACGTTTATTTAAGCCAGTCGGGGTTATAAATACATATGATATATACACTTATTTTGACACTCCACTGTGTGAATCATACATACAGAATTTCTCAACATAATGTTACTTATCACATGATAAGACAAGTTCTATAACCAAACTATATGTCGTAGTATTACCAAACTTCCATGGGATTAAAACAGTGGAAGGTTGTGTGGATCTCCATTAAATCATAAGACGAATTCCATAACTTTTATCTTTTCCGCCATCAGGCTGACCAATGAGCACTTGCTGTTACCTTTACAGCTCAACCCTCAAAATAAAAATTAAGCATTGTTTTCCTCATTAGGACTACCTAAACGAACATAGTGTCCCTTGAACAAAATATACTTGAAGGTCACAAATGGCTTCAAGAAAAAAAATTAAATTAGGAAATCCAGGAAAACTATTTGAGCTACCAGACATGTTCTTCGGAGAAGCTTTTTACCTCTGGGTTAGTATTTCTTTACAGGCTAGGCTACATTTTAGTTTCCTTTCTACTGCTAACTGGAACCCTCCGTAGTCAGGATTAGACCACATTTAATACCGTAGTTTGTAGTCAAATCACTGTGCAAGTAAGAGTTCTTACTTTATTTGTTTCCTACACCCTTATCCTTATAAAGCAGTAAGAGATCAAGAGGCTGCTATGCAACACGAAGACATTATGTGCAAGTATTATGGTTCCACTAACTAAACTGAACATAAAGGAAAAGAAATAGTGAATAAGGGAGAAGAATGCAAGCAATGAAAGCCAGAGAGGTTACAACGCAGCAGAATATATAGGAAACTGAACCGTCATAAGTTTATCTGTAAAGCAGATAAACATGCTTTACAAGAAGATACATAAAAAAAACCATAATGGAAGTAGGAAATAGTGCACTTACTTGCATTAAGTTCAATTCCTGCTCATTTTGCAATCGGGATATTCTAGCTGGGGACTTCCACAACAAAACCAGAGTATCAAAGACGACACGGTTGCTTTGCAACCAGCCAGGCATCAATTTAACAAGAGTTTTAACCAGAGCAAGACCCTGAAAATAAGCTTCTGATGTTGCACTAGAGGTGGTTACCAATTGAACAGAATCTTCAGATTTAGGTGTAACAAGAGTATCATCACCCATTGAAGAACTGGAAGGAATGGAGGATCCCTGAGTCGCCTCGGTTTTAGGCAAAAATTCAGGAAATGCACTAGCTATTATCTTTTCTGGAGACTTTGCAACTTCTTCCCTTAATGGTTGGCCAGCATCTGATTGTATTATATACATAAACCTGCATATTACGACTAATCACAATTAGGACAGAAAAAACCTCCTAGCAAAATTTTAACACTAAGACGAACTTCCACAAACTATCATCATTTTACCTCCTGAAATACTTGGGTTGGCATAATCGAGAAAGAAAATAATCAACTGCAGCAGTAGGATAACGATTGAGGAATTTAGTAAGTGGCAAGCGGTATGGACTGTTGATCTCACTATAAAATTGACCAGGTGGAAGGGCAGCTTCCAAATCAATAGTTAAAGTCACAAGGTCATCAAGAAACTTTCCAGCAGCAGAAGGAAGCAAATGGAACAGCTCAATGATGGCTGAAAAAAATCAAACAGAATCAATAGGAAAGAGTGGTAGATACTCAGATTGTGGGGACGTGTGCTAAGATATGTAACTAGTAATGGTCGTGAAGCCCAAATACCACTCACCAGCAGCTATTTTAGGTTCCTCACCAGCCTTCCAGGATTTCTGACACAACGCAAGTTTGTCAGGTTCCAACCATTTCTTAAGATGCTCCAATAATTTACCACCTAAGGTAACATTGAACCAATTCGATAGAAGTTCGAGCAGCCGAGCAAGACCTTGCAAAAGTGGCATGCTGAGATTTTTGGTATGTGCTAAATTAACTAATATAGGCCTCAAGCTGCTTTGCAGGAGTTCTTTTGGCATCCTTTGTTGTAGAATAACCTAAATATGGAAGAAAGCAAGACATAACAGAAGAGTTCAAACTTATAATAATTCATAAGATTGAAGAGTTGCAATACAACATCAAAAGCAAGCTCAACGAACCTGGCGTAGCCCTTCCTTAGCCACAGCTACAATTTCGGGACTCCTGCTTGTCAAGGACTTGAAGAACATGGAAATTATTTTTGCTCGCAAGTCAGAGTGATTTTGAGTTTTAAAGTCTGCCCATGCCATGGCAGTACACAAGAGTTCAATGCAAGCAGTTCTGAGTTTATTCAAAGATGTGGCAACTTTCGGATTCATAAATTTCGCGACCCACACAGTTTCGTCGGCCTCTGCTATTTGCAAAGCTTCTTGCAAAAAAATTATGAGCTCTGGTGTTAATTTAAGAAGCGGAGGCCTCAAAGCTAGGCAGAAATTCAATGCAGTTACCGTTCCCACCTGCAAATTGCACGATTTCAGTAACCACATATACTATACTCATGTACATAACAATCCAACATTACCTGTTGATCAACAGTCTTAGACCGCAGTGGGCGCATAATAAGAGGCTGTAGCAAAGGCTGGTGCAAAGGTTCGAGTAACTCAGAAACCTCACTCCCAGTTCTACTTGCCAAGAGTGCCAAACAAGATTGCACAATCTTTCTCACATTTACAGAAGAGTTGGCATTAAATAATTCTGAAGCCAAATACTCGACAACACCATGAAAACTTTGCCGACGTGCTTCGCTATTCGCTTCATCAACGTTATTCACCACACGCAGAACTTGTGTCAGTACCTGACTTGTTTCTTCCTGTTCTTTAGTAGCATAAGTGGGAAGTCGTTTAAGAACAGAGACAAGTCCCCGAACAACATTTACTTGAAAAAGACATAAAATGTCAACGGTGACCTTTCCAATCAGAGCACCAAGCCCCATAACACCCCCCATTTGAGCTTGCCACGTAGTCCCATAGCAACAATGTAAAAGTCGGGGCAGAAGTTGCTCAAAACAAGGAACCCGCACGCTTGGAGGAGGTGAATAAACGGGGCTCATTGAGGGACTGGAGACAATCATAGGAGTACTAGGACCTCCTCTCGACATCAGCATGTCAGAATGTTTAGAGTTAGCAAGGAACAAAAGCGTCTCAGCAAACATATTCAATGCATTCAATGCAGCTTTAGCATGCAGTCTATTTTCATCTGCCAGTACTTCTACCAAAGCATCCAAAAAAATCAAAGGATCCAACTCTTTTAGAGAAGTATTATGCCTTAACTTAGAACTCATATTAGAATTGGATGACAGCATGGGACCGCCAATTGATGAGGCAGAAATTGAACTCTGAGCAGCTGGACTCTCAAAATGAAATATAATAGCAAAATGGCGACATATGTGGCTTACATATTCATCCTTGGGTTCATGTAAGTCAGGTTCCGCACTTGCGGCTATTATTGTCATCAAGAGAATCTTGAACACAAACTTCTCAGCCATAAGTTGAGTCTTTGTTTTGACACCTAAGTCAGCCTGCATAAATAGATTCTAGTTAGAAAGTGGAACATTCTTCGGTAACTTTATGATGATTGAACTGCAATAAATAACATCCCAATTTCATTTTTAGACTATAACACCTTCACATATCGAGATATTCCTGATACTGGTAAAAAAACAATACAGTGGCATGAAGTCAAACAAATAAAAGCAATTAAAGTTACCACCAAAAGAAGAAAAAACCAGATTCTAAGAATAGCACATCAACAAGGTCGAGAGATTTAGGACACAAGTTACAATATTAAGCTTCATATAGAACCCGTTTGATAGTTCAGGCATAATTAACAATTCATTTACAGAATAACAGGCAACTTAACAAACAAAAGTAAGCATACTTATACCATCATACCTTTATATCAGACGCATCAGATCTTCTCCTGGATGGATCAACTGAAGAACCTAGAAAAGTTAACAGTTGTCTAGATGTTGATCCATCATCATTAACAAGTCCAGGCAAATTTAGCTGAGAAGACAAGCATACACGAAGAAATTTAAGTGCTTGCTTTCGGTAGAAGCTATCCACAGTGCCACTCTTTTGCATGACAGCAGCCACAGCAAGATTAATACAGCGATCCAGTGGCACCAAAAATGGGGTAGAAGGCTCAAATGTGAGAATCAATCGAAGACCGTGCTCCGGGTTTTCCTTGCATTCAAGAGCTAGCGGCTCTTTGAGAAAACGTCTATTACGACCACCTAACTTGCCAAGAAGTTGTAATGATTTTCCACCCCAAGGATACGGTGCAGGTCTTAAATGAGACCACAATGCCAAAATCACCTCAGACATCACATTTGCCATACTTGGCTCTAGAAAATCAGGGTTCAAGCTATCAATCCAAAATTCAAGTGTTCTTAAACCAAGATTGATGAGCTCATCACTTCCTTTCAGACACATAACGAGAGGCTTCATTAGACGAGGAAGGTGAGGTAGTAGTGAGCTTAATCGTGCAGGCAGTGTCAAACAAAGCTCTAACAGAAGTTCTCGCATATCTTCACCAGTAGGACCCTCAAGAACAGCCAAAAGCATATTTAGGCATGGTTGCAGCATATGAATCAAGTCTCGAAGCAGAACTTCAAATTTACCACCAGAGAGTGCACGAAACATTGTACGAAGAAGTTGTAAATAAGCAATTGGTCTCTCAACCTCAGTTGCATTTTTCATGCAAGTTTCCATGATTACAGGCACATGTGGTTGAAGAATACGCTCACAGTCTGATGGCGCCTTTGCAACTGCAGTGAATAAAAAGCGGAAGAGATGCAAAACAAGTTTTGCAGCAGGAGAATCAGGATGCTTAAGAACATCAAGTTTGCTGCTCACAAGAAAATTAACTAAAACATCTGCAAAAGGGCGAAAAACTTTAGGGGCTTGCAGAAGAGTAGAAAAGATGTGGACTAGCTGGCTGTTAGAGATCATGCTCTCAAAAAGCTCTGGCATGCACAGTGAAAACATGTCCATTAAGTCCCGCGGCTCCATTATTGACAAAATATTGGAAAATAGGTGAACCATTTCCCTCTCTTCATCCTTCTCCTTAAACAATGCTAAGCAATGTACGCCACTCTTCAAAACACCCGAAGCTTTACAGACCTATAATTTTGAAAAGATGAGACACGAGACCAATATAGGAATAAGAATATTTATGAAAAAATCATACCTCGTCTTCTTTCATCCCTTTAAAAGGTTGTGATATTGAAGATCCTGATGATGTAGATGCAAGCACTTGCTGAGGATTCCCATGTGTGGAAGGTGATACCTGTGTAATTGAAGTATTCGTATAAAGTAAAGCTAACACATTTCATGAAGTAGAATCATCAGTCGCATGCAAACCTGTGATCGTGGTATATGTGCGTGAGTGATGCTCCAGATTATTGTCTTCATTCCTACAAGGAATGAGTTAATAAAAAATGTTTTAAAGAGCGTATAAATCAATTTGCTCAAAGAAAAAGTGAAGGAAGAGAAGTTTTACCCATTACTAAGGTCTTTATAAGATGCTTACAATCGCTGACTTCCTTGGCATGCTCAACAGACATTGGCAGATTAAAGACTGCCTGCTAAAATGTGGTCCATGATTAGAAAAATGGGGGTTTAAGTCACAAAGCAAACTAAACTTAGGGTGTCTGGTGATATATGTCCAATTGAAGTATTCTTAGTAATCCTAATAGAAGAAAAGCTATACTTTTTTCTTTATTCTTAAATAAAGAAAACAATGGAAAAAATTGTTTCAGCAATACCCAGATGAAAAAAGCAACTGTACTTTCCAAAGCAAACAGAAGGAAAAAAAAATGAATGTGCATAGAACAGAACTGAACATTAATATCTAGTTGTTAGAAGCTCATTTCCTTTTTGATAGGACTGCTTCCAGACCGTAGTATAGGACCATAGATATGAATTGCAAAATATAATTACGAAGCTATCAAACAATGAGATATCAGGAAGAAGCTAAACAAAAATAGTAATGGAGCTGCATGAACAATCAGTGTATATTGAATCACCTGCACTGGTACTTCAAGTTTTGACCTCAATGTAGTACGAACTGTTCCTTCTTCTCCCTCTTCCAGTAGCTACCACACCAAACAAACAAATGGGTCCCAAAACATTTTTCATCAGTTAATAAGAGTAGTTCAATGATGAATACCATCACAATGGACAAAGGAAACAGCTGATAACATCCTGTCTGCTCGGTGTTTCCACCAAAAACACACATCAATTTTCTCTCATTTTAGGTTATCAAAAAATAAAAGCCGGAAACTGTGTGAAACTCTACAGGAATACCCATGTCATATATACACACGACTAGATCGTAATTCCAATAGTTCCAAGCATCTGGCATTGCTGGCATCCTTCTACATTTCATTTATAGTATTAATGATAAACAGCAAATATGATCTTGTTTCCATTTCCCCATTCCTCATTCAAAGGTTGATATAGAGTTTGTAAGATTAAATCTTTCTCGACTTAATTTTTATTGTTAATTTCAAACCTTCATTTTTCTAAGGCTTTTTCTCTTCTTGAGTTCTCTATGGGGCAATCAAAATTTTATGATAATGATTGCTCTCACTTGCAGCTACATTTAGCTTCTTTTACGAGTGCAAATATAGTGAAGATCGAGGTCTTAAGGATCCAGGAATGTCACAAGGAAGATTTGACAAGGCAAATGTATATGAGTAAATATAATCATGTCTGGATCAGACTCACAAAGCAGCATGATTTTACTAGTATTAAAACTTGCTGGAATTTTCATTTCATACATTTATTTTTCTTCTC